>NW_027103633.1:769282-847185 GCF_902728285.1 Clytia hemisphaerica | reverse complement strand
GTCTACTATGACTGCTTTTTTGTCCGAACACAGTTGCATGATTTGTCATATTTTGTCTGAAGGCCAACCAAAATAGTGCATCTCAGAAATCAATAATTCTTCACTGAGTTTTTTTTTACAATCACCTAAACTTTTACCAATTGGTTTACCAATTTTACCAACCGGCAACAAATAATGTTCTCAACTTCAGTTGAGCTATAATCTGAGAATGTCTGTCAGTATGTCTGTGCAGTCTGTCTGTCTGTCAATGCTTAACTTTGTTTGGGGCAGCGGGCAGGCTGGAGTCTTCAAAAATGGTCGGATTCGGCTGAAATTTTGCACACTTGTTCCTTGGGTGAATATCTTGGAGCATGTTTTTCATTTTTTCAAAATATTGAGTCTTAGGGGTGTAGTCACGTGTTTTAGTCTCAAAACGAGGCTAAAAACTTTGGGACAGGTTGGAGGCTTCAAAAATATTCCGATTCAGCTGAAATTTTGCACACTTGTTCCTTGGGTGAATATCTGGGAATATTTTTTTTATTTTTTCAAAATTTCAATTCTTAGGGGCATGGTCATGACTTTTGGCCTTAAAACGAGGCTAAAAACTCTGGGACAGGTTGGAGGCTTCAAAAATGGTCCGATTTAGCTGAAATTTTGCACACTTGTTCCTTGGGTGAATATCTGGGAATATCTTTTTCATTTTTTCAAAATTTCGATTCTTAGGGGCGTGGTCATGACTTTTGGCCGTAAAAGGAGGCTTAAAACTCTGGGACAGGTTGGAGGCTTCAAAAATGGTCCCATTTAGCTGAAATTTCGCACACTTGTTCCTTGGGTGAATATCTGGGACCTTTTTTTCATATTTTCAATATGTTGACTCTTAGGGGTGTGGTAACGAGTTTCAGCCTCAAAACGAGGCTAAAAACTTTTGGGCAGGCTTGAGACTTCAAAAATATTCCGATTCAGCTGAAATTTTGCACACTTGTTCTTGGGTGAATATCTGGGTTATTTTTCATTTTTTTAAATTTGGATTCAATAGCACGACCCTAGTCATGACTTTTACCCTCAAAACAAGGCTGAAAACTTTAAGGCAAGCTCCAGACTTCAAAAATGGTCCGATTTTAGCTGAGTAACAGCAAAATTCTTTGAAACTTCACCATTTCCATTTTTTTACACTGGCAAATAAAAAAATCTTTCATGAGATTCGTAAAGTACACTATGCAATGCTTCGATTGCAATTCTACCGATTTTGTCTTTTAAATAACTTTTTTTATTGCACTCATTAGACAGGTAACATTTTTTTGGGCCGGCCTGATACACTCATTTCGTTTTATAAGCATACGGTAAATTTCGGCTGAAGCTCACTATGCTTAAGTAAAGCTGAATTTTGAGCCTCGACTATGCTTAACCCTTGCTCGGTAAAAAAATTATAAAGGGGGGTAAAAAATTTCTCGCATTTTCCCCTATCTTTAATCTTGAGAGAAATGAAGACATTCTATTGTTTTCGAATGTTGTTGTTATTATAAGTTGTGTTATTTATAAGAGATTAAACAAAAATAAAATCACCACATTCACCATTCAGGTGGTTAGATAATTTTTTTTACTTATATAGGTTTCATAAGGGAATAACTGATAGTTTTTGGATGGGTGTAGCTCAAGAAAGAGAATCCAATAAAACATGCATACCCTGCTTCCCTCACTCAGGAAAGAACAATATAAAATGAAAAATATTTTTTGATATTCATTCTTTTTTAACAGGTTCAACCCCAACAAGAGCTAAAATGCACAAAGAATTCAAAATTGACAATTCACTCAGACTACACCGCAAGTCAAGTAAGTACCGAATGTCTGTTAAACTATTCAGATGTTGAAAGATGCCTGTTAAACAGATGCCAAACTGTAAAAATCACAAATCTTTGGTCTGTTTAGCTCAGTACACTGAAGGCTGTGAACAAGAATTTGTAGCCTTCTGCTAATTTTTTGAAAAAGTCATTGCTTGAGATTTAAATGGAGTTTGTGGTAACAATTCAGTAATAAGAAATTCTAATATTTTTTTAGACATGGCTCTTCCAACCATAGTACCAACTGAATCAAAATTTGAAAGCTGATGAAAATTCTTCCCCATTTAACAAGTAAGTGTTATTTTTCAATGCGAAGATATTTGGGCGGATGAACAGGTCAACAATATCATGATATATTCCAGTATACTATTCTTTAGGGAAGCCATTTCAAGTTCTGAGGGTTTGAAATTTTTGTTGAAGGACTCCCTAGGGCACTCAGGCAAGATGGGGATGCGTCGCTTACCAGAGTCCCTTTTATAAGTAAAGAAATACTTGGGATATTTTAAAATTCACTAAATTTTTGAAATCAGCTAAACTGAGCTAAAAATTGTTTAGGATCCATTTTTGAACACCAGTGACACGTCAGTGACAGTACCCCTCCCCAGGGAAATTCAAACATTAAATGTATACAATAATGGACAACGCTTCAAAACCTTACTGAATTTCTATGACATCATTATTTATCATTAATTTTTAAGGTGAAGAAAGTCAATGAAGTTTCGTGACAGCAACAAATTCGGTTGACTCAACTAAAATTTGCGATGTTGTTTTCACATTTCTTTTGCAATATAAATCTTCAGTCTCAAACACGTTCCCCGTGTCTATATTAGACGGTGACAGCTTATTGTATAATGTGTTCCAAACAGTTGTTATTTCTGGTTATTTATGTCAAATGAGTGCAACTGTAATCTGCTTTTGAACTGGAACCTCTTATACATTCAATTGGACATTGCATGTACCAACAATCAAAGGAGGTTCATGACAGCGACAAATTCGGTTAACTCAACTCAAATTTGCGATGTTGTTTTCACATTTCTTTTGCAATATGAATCTTCATTCTCAAACACGTTCCCCGTGTCTATATTAGATGGTGACAGCTTCTTGTATAATGTGTACCAAACAGTTGTTATTCCTGGTTATTCATGTCAAATGAGTGCAACTGTAATCTGCTTTTGAACTGGAACCTCTTATACATTCAAAGGGACATTACATGTATCAAAAATCAATTAACGAACAATCATGTAAAAGTATTTTTTTTATTCTACGAAATGTGTTAAAGTAGACAAATTATTTACAATTTATGAATTTAGAATTTATATCAATTATTTACTTTCATTTTATACTATATTAATTTTATCAAAAATTTTGAAGGATAACCTTTCTTGACACTGCTTTAAGGAAATCAATTTTCATAAGAGATTCTCATTTTCGCTGACTTTTGTCAGTTCCAAGTCACATTTTTAAACATCAGTATTATATTTTAAAGTAATATCGCGTTGGAAAGATAATTTTGAACAAATTGATTTGAGTTCGCTAGGTCCGTTGCAATTATTTCTAACTTAACAGTATCACTAAGACTTGCCTTATTAATCCACTCAAAATTATCTTTTGGACGAATTTTTACTTTTATTATGACATCTTTCAATCGTACAGTCTATGTTTGTAAATCGTGTGTTCTTCGTAGCTAGATTACTCTTAAGCTGTTAAACTGTATTTGTGAATTCTTATGTGATTATTCTGAAAATATATCAAGTAAAGTAATGCAAAATGTGATGCTTCCTCTTTTTTCTTGCGGTATTTTAACAAAACAATTTCGAGTATGTTTCGCAAAAACCACTGATATCTAAACCTGATTTACCCGAGTTTGAACTGTAAAGAGGCTGACGTGAGCAAACCGGTAAATCAGGTAAACCCGAGAACCCTAGTTACCCAGGTAAGACGGGTTTCTATTTTTAGAATTTTTCGACCCGAAATACTCGAGTAAATTGCTCATCGGGATTTTCGGGTATACCTCACGTCAATTACTTGAGTTTTACCCTAGTATTACCCGAGTTAGTTTACCAGGGTAATGAGTCAGGAGAATGGAAAAAGTCAATTAGAAATCACTTACCCCTGTTCCTATAGAGCTCATCTCGAAATAATGTAATGATTAGTATCTTTATGAAGGCTTTGTAGAACTTCTGTGCTGGCGGAACGATGAGAGTGAAAGTCAAAATTTCCAACTTTTGCACTTTTCTCACGCTTGTGCAGCTCGGCTACCATTTACTTACTCAGCTACGCAAAGCAAAGTTGACTTTCCGCAAAATTCGAATCAAAGCAAAATAGACTTAATCTGTCGTCCATGGCAACGTGATCACTTCGCATGTTCTTTTTTGGTTTTCGGGGAACAAATCTGAAAACATTTTGGCTTTTTCAATGCAAAATTCGTACCTCCGGGCCCCTAAAATCAGTATTGGTTGACTGTTAATTAGATTTCATTCAATTTATCTGGCAGCCTTCTTAAAGGCACTTTGCTGGAGGAAGAAATATGAATCTGACTAACTAAAGTTTATTATGTGTGCAGTAAAGAGCATGCAAAGTAAGTATACCATAAGTGATATAAAGGATGTCATCATTTTTGTCTGTTTTAATACTTCTCGTAGAACATTTCCCTTTAAACAAGACTCCGATCCTTACTGAGGTTTCAAAGGTCATTTTCTGTGTCTTAAAATTTTATTAAAATGTCCTAAAACAGTTGATTTGTTGCTTTTAACTGTTAGAAGTGGATGGTGTGGTGGTGGCTAGATCTATCTATACTAAAGGGAAAGAAATCAAAAAGTGGACCTCACAAGAAAGAAAACCTGAAATAAGAAACCTTGAAAAAATAATAAGCTAGAAATTGTTTTCTAGGGTGAATATATTCATGTGATATCCTCTCTACCAGACCCGATCAATCGAACTTGTCGAACCAATCGAACAATCGAACTAATCGAACTCCATCGAACGATTAAAGTTCGATTAAAAAAATTAATCGAACCTAATCGAACACTCACAATTTTTTAAGCAACATCAATTCGATTAGTTCGGTCAGTAAAAAGTTTGATTAGTTCGATGATATTAAAATCCTCATATCTTCCCTCGCTTGCAAAAACTTTGTCCTGGCACGCGATTGCCAATTTCGACAGTTCCCGGACTTAACAGCTTGATGTTTATTGTACCCGGATATTTGTCTATCCGGAAAAAAAGTCCGGAGCCCCTCTGTTGCGATTTCGCGCGCGGCCGACGAGTGGCGGAATACTACGCCCGCCCCAACAAACCGCTTCTTCTGGCGCTAAAAGGATACAGAAAAAGTGTGTAATCCGTTATCGAAAGTAATTTCCCGATTTACATTCCGAATTTGGCTTTGAAAAGAAGCTAATATACGGTGGCGGAGCAGTTTATCGAACTGATCGAACCAAAACCCATTGATCGAACTTAATCGAACACTCACAATCTTTTAAAAAATCTTAGAGTTTGATTAATTTATTTAATCGTTCGATGGAGTTCGATTAGTTCGATTGTTCGATTGGTTCGACAAGTTCGATTGATCGGGTCTGGTCTCTAAAAAAGGTTAAAAACCCTTACATCAAAGAATGCTTGTTGACCATTCACCCAAAAGTTGAGCACACTGATACCGTGAGTGGTCCTAAATCCGACAGCCCTGCCTAAATCTGATGGGGTCTTTCAAAGATACAAACTAAAATAAAAAAACCTTTCGCTGTGATGCAATGAAGATAACAAAGTGTGAGATTTGACAGTGCGGTAGACACAAATTATATTTTAGGGGGGCCTATTATGTTTAGTATCTAAGGAGGCCCTACCATGGTTGGGGCCAACGGGCCAGGAAAATCTTTCACAAGTGTTTCAACCGGTATTCCAACGAAGCCATATTTTGGTTTGTACAGAAATTTCGCCCGCTCAAATCAAAACAACAAAATGGTCAAACTCACTAAAGCAAAACATTGCCGCCACGGCATTTCCCTAGATAAAAATTCTGGTCACGTGACCATCCGTGATTTTAGACCAATAAAAACGCTTCATTCCCCGGATTAAAGTTGTGTCTACACTAACACGCTGGAACTAGCTAGAAAACGAAAAAAAAACCGGGGGTCAAATTAAATTTTTCTCCCTTCTCGCGGCAAACAAAAGACTTTAAGAGCCCATTTATTTAAGAAAGGGGTGTTATATCATAAATAAATTATGTAAGTAAGTGATATTTTAAGTAATAAGTTCATTAACAATTTTATTTTGAAGTTTGTTTTTAAAAACAGAACCCCCGTGCTAGATGATAATCTCATTTTCTTAACTTATGGACCCATTTGGAAGTATTTGTGATACAGATCATTTGGCAGTGTAGTTTTGCAGCCTATACAAGAATTGGAATCTAAAGTCTGAAGTCGTAACTCCTTGCCAGTGACCCCGCAGAGAAATTTTTAGTTGGCAGACACTGACTTTAGGTTGGTTTGGAAATCGTTTTATTTTGAAATGTAGTCTTCACTTTAGATGAATACTTTTATTTATTTGGATTCATGAAAGGTTCAAGGTTTGTTTACTTTTTATTTCAAATTATTTCATTGATTTATTGAGCTGCAATAGCTGATTGAAAAACGAAGATTTTTGATAGTTATCTGTGTGAGAAGCAGCTAAATGCCGAGAAAACGCAAGTCGTCATTTTCCCCGAATTTCCCGATTTCCCGATTAAATCCGAAATCGGGTAGTATATCATTTCGGGATTCACTTTCGTTTTCAGACTTGTTCGCGAGAGTTATTTGCGTCATCTCAGATCTTAGCTTTTAATCAAAGAGAAAGTTAAATCACGAGAAGACGCAAATTACTATTTACATGCTTTTCATTATAAAATAACTATAACGTGCTTAACTTCAACATTGGCTCGACGTACACGTGTGACAGAGAAAATCCTGAATTATACAGAGTGAGGCTAAATTGTTAACTTTGGGTGATAAACCTAATTCTCGGACACTTAAAAAAAGAAGGGCTCAATGGTAAACCAAGAGATGATTGGAGTTCCTGCAGGTTTCTGAGAAAAAGTCTGAAGAAATCACCAAGTCCCAAAACAAAAGTGAATCCCGAAATGATATACTACTCGATTTCGGATTTAATCGGGAAATCAGGAAATTCGGGGAAAATGACGACTTGCGTTTTCTCGGCATTTAGCTGCTTCTTCAGCGTGGGCTTGGCCGCCATTTTGAATTTCGATTTTTTTCTCCTGTACTTGGCAATTTAGAGGTTGTTCGTAATACGCGATTTGGCTTACGCGTAACACTTGTGCTTTGGACTTTATACCCTCCAGATTAGTTAAAACTGCCTCTCCAAAAGTCAATTTTCAGCAACAAAAATCATAAAAAACATACCTAAACTAGAAGAGATCAAGCAAATAAATCAAATAAGTAAATATGCAGACAACGTTGACGAAATTTACAGCCTTTAAAAAAACACCATAATTAATTTAAAATACCTAAAAATCAGGTTGCTCTTGGTCCGGTATTACGGGAGCGGTCAAATTTTTGTTTTAGATTGGATTGCATAAGGTATGATAGAAATCTGAGTTTTTTTATTGCTGTGTGATTCTTTTGTGATTCTTTTAATTGTGCCATCCAACCATTACCTTATTTTACAATGAAAGTTAGACTGCTTACTTCTCAAAGGAAATATGATGTGTAAAAAAGTAGCTCAAAGAATCCTCAGGCCTCATTTTGTATCTTGTACAAAACATTATGTCATGAGATTCTTCAGGTCTGTGTATATTTGAAATTCGGATACTCTGGCTTTGTTAAATGAATTTATGTAGATAAGAATATTACATGATGGTTATAAATAGAATTTTTCTGTGCACCACCCTCAAAGTTTTTTTTAATTTTTCAACTGTATGTATGGTGAAGATCAGAGATCTGACCTCAAGGAGAGCAAAAAATTGTTGGTTTGCCGTCACCCGACCGACCCTACCTCGAAACCTGCCGACCCAAAAACAAAACTCGTATCTTGTTTGTCGTAAATTCCCTGCTAGCACTTCTGTTTTTTATTCAAAATTACCTAAATGTAAATCAACTGTTAACCCTTCCATGGACGAAAATTTCATAAATCGCCAAAATAAAAAAAAAACCGACCGACCGACCGACCCACCTCCAAAATCTAGGGTTGGGTGACGGCAAACCAAGAATTTTTTAAGCCCAGCCCAAGTGTTGAAAATACGAAATAAAATAAAGATGAAACATAAAAAGAGACTAATATTTTTATAATTATACGTTTTTTCCCATTTTTTTCTATTTTTTCTAATTATATAAATCAAACCAATCAAACATTCTGTCAAGAAATGAGAATTTTATGCGAAAAAGAACCAACAAACCAATTGACATAAAGTTTAAACAGCCAAGCAGAAACACAAACACAGCAATCACATAAACACAAACACCAAAAACCACTCAAAAACCCAACAAAAATGTAATGCAATCCTGGAGTCCCCGACTTGCGACAGGCGCAGCGGCTTTAAACATGTTATAAGGACGTCCAACACTGAGCCTCCCCCAGATTCCATAACCCTGAACCGACCCGCAGTCCAAATGAGAAGTTAAAAGTTTCTGAAGCTTGTTGAATTTATTTATTAAACTTCGTTATTTGTCATTGTAAGTTACAATTTCAATTGCCGAGTTGAAACAGACAATGGGTGGCTTTCCTCCTTGCTACTTTGCAATGCACTACATGTTTGTAATAAAAAGCAGATTTTATTTAAACAGATATTATTTAGGCGCATTGCCTAAAAACCACCTGATTCATAATCTATAGGTACATAGGAACCTCAAAGGATTTCCAATTCAAGTCTTACCATTAAAATATCCTTATTTAGCTTACCGCAGTATATTTTTAACATTTTGCTAAAACTTGTGAGAAAATAGGCATTGAGAAGATAAATGAACTGATTTGGTGAACCTCACTTTATATTCTAATTTGGATATTTACTAGCCTCCTTGAAAGCCGCATATAGAGCTATTAAAAGAGTATGGATGAAAACTTTCTGTTCTTGTATTTGCTCATCATTTTTCTTAGAATATCGTATTCTTGGCAAAAAAGGCGAAGGTACATTTTCTGAAGTTTTGAAATGCCAGAGCATAGAAGATGGCCAATATTATGCTTGTAAACGAATGAAACAACAATTTGAAAGGTACATCATACATTGTTATTTAAATTCCTTTTTTCAAGACTCTGAACACTGAAAGGACTGATACGTTTTATGCTTCTTTTTTTAATAAAGAGCAACTCCATAAATCGTGGAAAGCTAATTTTGAATTATAATTATGATTTAGCACAGAAATATGTTTTATTATTTAAAATCTTCTATTCTTTGTTATATTGGAAAATATCTAAAATATCTCCTTTGGAAATGTTAATTTACTTTTTTTGTTTTCCTAGTATTGATCGTGTGAATAATCTGAGAGAAATACAATGCATGAGAAGATTAAGTCCTCATTTAAATATTGTCGATCTCAAAGAAGTGATATTGTAAGTATGAAGCTTCACTTCATTTCTCTAAATTATTCTGAAACTAAATAAAACGCCTAGTTATTCTCGTAATCATGAATTATTGTGTTAAAGATTTTCATTTTAATTGATTAAGAAATATAAGACTTTGATTAAGCTTAATGTATGACATGATATCAGCCAACTTTTTAGATACTATCTTACATATATATACAACCTTCAAGAATTACGGAGTTTAACGGTTTTCTTTTTCAATATCAAGTATAACAATCTCAAGTATGACTGGTTCGAACAAAAGTTTTTGATTAAACTGTTTTATTCACTTCAGCGACAAGAAGTCAGGAACACTGGCTCTGATCATTGAGTTACTGGATATGAACCTTTATGAAGTTATAAAAGGTAACAAGTTTGTTTACAATCGATAAGTGTAGATATTCAATTAGATTTCAAATGCATTAAAATCACCAATTTTCCATTTAGCAAAGAAAGCCAAAAAACGTTATTCGCCCTTTTCCCCCAAGCTTCATATATTTGCCAATCAATCAATTTGTTAGCAAATTATTGTAGCTTCAACTACTTAGAATGTTGAAATAACTCAAACTACTTTGTAAATTAAATTACAAAGATATGCAACCCGGAATTTGTTCTTCCAGAAAAAAAAACATACATAGATAGGGGGGAAGATAATTCTTTTGGGGATATTGGAAAAGTTGTGAAAACTGCCATGTCCAGGGTTAAATGTTTGAGTTCAGAGGGTCGGTTTGATGTTATTCCAGGGTGAAATTTCCAAAAAATCGAAATGTCCAGAGTTTAGATTGAGATTTGACGTGCTAAGGATGTGTTTAAAACTAAAATGTAAACATTAAACCAGCTAGCGGTAAATTTGTAGCTTTATAGTTGAAAATAATTTTGCATTGTATTTATACTAAACAATTCCCATTATACTCTCGAGGAGGGGGTGGTTGTCAAATTTACTGTAAAAACAGTTCACAAAATAATTAATTTTTATTTTCAGGGAGAAGGAATTACTTAACAGAATCGAAATGTCGCCAATATATTTATCAAACGTTAAAAGCATTGGATCACATGCATAGGTACTGAATCATATTCAATTTCAAAGTATTTTGCTTAACTAAAAGCTATGAGAGGCTTGGGTATGAGCTAGGAAGGGTCAAATGATTTCAAACATTTGTATTTGAAAATGTTTGATTGCAATGATACTTGACGGCATGCGCACCGACCCTGGTGAACTCGAACTCACTCTTCTTGCATAAAAATCTTATTCTTGTCTCATTTCTTATTGAACTTTCATTAACTTCTTTCTTCAATCATTCTTAGGAACGGAATATTTCACAGAGATATCAAGCCAGAAAATATACTTTTAAAGGTACGACATTTAGTTCTCCTTGATATTTCATAATCGCAACCCATCCCACCCAACTCACCAATACTGGTACTGTGTAATCAAAAGCCTATCATTTCACATTACTGCATATTCTTCCTACACATACTTCTTATGTATAAGAAGAATGGTGTTTTTCCATTTTATCATAAATATTCTTTATCATAAATTTTGCCCGTATGTATTACAATGAAGACAAGAATTCCCTTCCAGCTCTACCGAGTAGCAATTGAGTCATCAGGTTCCACATGGACCCGTAGCTCAATGGTAGAGCAAATGCCCGCGAATGGCATGGTTGTGAGTTCGATTCTCGCCAGATCCGTTGGTTTTCCAACGGTTCTGGTGGCTGGTCAAAAGACAACATGAGAGCGAAATATTCTTAACTATTTGAGTAAACTCGTCCTGAAATATTCTTACGGTATTCGTAGGTTAGGATCAAAACCTAGCCTATATCCAGCATACAACTGTTGTGATAAACATTCCCAACGCCCTGAAGATCTGCAATGAAAAATACGGTCTTGCATCGAATAAAGGAGTGTATCGAATAGTAAGGCATCCTTTATGAGAGCTTCTTGTTGACGGTGACTTTCAATATCATCGTATAATGGAGAGTATCAAATAGTAAAACGTCAAATTAGAGAGTGATCAACTGTATTCTGTTCCTGCATTCCTACCATAGAATGATGTTGTAAAACTAGCAGATTTTGGTTCGTGCAGAAGTGTATACTCTAAACAACCCTATACTGAATATATCTCAACAAGATGGTACCGCGCTCCAGAATGTTTACTAACGGATGGCTGGTATACTTATAAGATGGACCTGTGGTCTATCGGATGTGTTTTTGCTGAGATAGCCAGGTATTAGTTGGAAATCATGTGATTGACAAGTGGTCTTTCTAATGTGTTTTGATTGGCCGATATCAATGAGTAGTCAAAAATCGATCATATCTCTTATGGACATTTAGTACTAAATTTTCACTCGAGTGTAAGCTTTTTGAGATGAGAAGAAAGTCCAAACTGAAACTGAATTATTTGGAAGCTTATTATTTGTGATCTTTCAACTTATTTCCAGTGAGAAAGTAAAGTTTTTAAGACTCTCCTATTCTCTATCTCTTTAATTAAAGTTTAAAGGTCTTTGAACCACGTGAAATTTGATTATGTATTTTCAGCCTGAAACCGTTGTTCCCTGGATCGAACGAGTTGGACCAAATCACGAAAATTCATCATGTGATAGGCACACCCACGCCCGAACTACTTAACAAATTTAAAAAGTAAGTCAATAACGAAATAGTTATTTTTGATGCTGAAAATTATTCACGCCATGGACTAAAATCTCCACCCCGATTACGGCTATTAAATGATAAATTTTGGCCCTAAAAAAAACAGCAATCCTCTCGAAAGTCAAATTACTTCCTCGTCCCACCTGACATCCTTAGTTAATAATATACTAAACATTGCTTCGACTATTTTCTAGGTCGAAACATATGGATTTTAATTTCCCTCCATGTCGAGGATCTGGACTATCCAAGGTGTTATCACATCTTACCAAAGATACGTTGAGCATGGTAGAATCTCTATGTATTTATGACCCCGATGAAAGGTATGGTATAAACTACTAAGAGTCTTCCCTTTGACTTTTCTTTGGTGTGAATCCAGTGTCATGCAGTACAAGAGCTAAAGCCTAAATAGCTTTTACTTTAAAGGAAGAAATTTTGGTGGAAGTAGAATTTGGCAGATCTCGCCTTTGAAATTTTCATACAGTATTTTATTCATTTTTTCACGGTGTCCATGATCAGCCGGCTCGGCTATCTATGAACTGAACAAAATAATTGTAGGCGCGTTGATTCGTACGAGGAACCCTACTGAAGCTTTAAACCACTTGGTCATCTCCAAGTTGAGAAAATTGCATATTGCAAAATGCATTAAATATATTAAAAATCTTCTATTTATTAAAATTCACTTTTCTTTTATCTTTCCTTTTTAGACCTTCGGCAAAGCAGGTTCTTCGCCATCAATATTTCAAACAGTTAAGGTATTGTGATGAAGCTTCTTTTTTCTGGTGTAGACTAAAGCAATTTAGTCTAATTCGAGGGTGCTGATTTGGAATTGAAGCCAAGTTACCAAGCTTAAAAATCCGTAGTTTTTGCGTATTTTCCGATTTTCTTAAGGTTTCCAAGAAAAGTTGCAAAGACTGAAAGTTCATAGTTTTTAGTGGGTATTTAAAATCCAAAAGCATAACAGAGATCTTCAAAATCCAAAAACGTAACAGAGATCTTCAAAATCCAAAAACGTAACAGAGATCTTCATACTCCGAACAAGATGTATTATTCTAATGTCTCACCTTAGTTGCAATTCATTAATTGTAGTTATCTTTTTAATTAGGGATATGGACAAACGAGAGAGACGGGCAACGGTGACCAAAGCTGACCCTGAATCTTCATCAAATAATCATACGCATGCGCACGATGAAGCCAATGCCGTCAAACATCATAAAACTAAGGTACGAGGTGATTTTTCAAATGTTCCTTCTCAGGAATTTTTCTACAGTAAGCACTTTGAGCTGGGCCGTTTTTGTAAATGAAGATTGAGTTTCAAATATACCTGAAAGGGAATTAGCTCAGCGAAACTGTACATTGATGTAGCTAGGGGTCTGGTGGGGTGTTCAAAGCTCCTGAAAAAATCTTGAATATGTAGATATAGTGTTAGTTATTTTCTTCTTGTAAACAACAAAGGATTCAATTTTGATAGAAAATATCTTTTCTATTTTGGATTATGTTTCAAAAACTCATCTTAGATTGAGTATTTTGGCCGGTATACGGACTTAAAAAAGTGCTTAGAAAAACCCCTGCTTCTTGACTTTAATTTTGCACTGTCAAAGATCGCGGTTATAGGCTACAAGAAGTAGATATTCCATGCTATTTGTTGTTTTGAGGATCAATTGTGAAGGATTTTCAATAGTTTCAGCCTATGATGTTTTAGTGACGTGACTTGCTTGTACCCCCCGGCGATCGCACTTGGCGAGTAGATTATTGCCCAAGCATGACAAAGTTCTTTGAATAGTAAATTTAGTAGCATGATTAACATGGGTAACTTTATGATAACCCTGTCTCACTATTAATTTGAAGTCAAAAACGGATGAGTTGCACTGTAGCATTTTGAATTTATAGTCAGGTAGAATTAGTTGAAATTTCACCACAACCCGGACAAAATTGCCATCAAGCTGAAAATTGGCACAGATGTTCTTTAGGGTATACTGAGTTACCAAAAAAAAGCCCCATCAATCCGGACAGGGGGAACCACTTTTTCGGACAGTTTAAAACCGGACATGTCCGGAAAATATGTCCGAAATAAAATTGTTCAAATATACAAGTATTATATATCAAAAGAAAGATAATTTCAAGACAAACAAAAAATTTGCTGACAAGAAGTCATGAAAATAAACACAGAAAGAGTTATGAGTATCAAAAAAGACCCTACTGTCCAACTATTTTTGAATTATGTAGTAGTATTCCCTATTCTCAATGGCAGCGAATCTCCTTACAGCTTCAAGCCATGTGTTTTAGACCAGCTCCTGAGTGCCGGGTAGCGCCAACCTAGAGGGGTAGTAACTTTATATACGATTTTCGTGCTGCTCAACATCCAGTTTATGAAATGAAGAGGTAAATAGCGTTTTAAGGGGACTTATGAATTAGGGGGTCTCAAAAGAGCTTGGGTAAGGAATTACTATTGAGAAGCCGTTTTATGTCAGTAACATCAGTCCATATCTTTTTATCTTAGCCATGGAAATGTCTTGAAACTTGTTAAATATACTCAAAAGAAGTAGTAAAACAAAAAGCTTCGAAAAATGTTTTCCAGGGGCTCACAAGGAGAAAAACGGGTAAAAAGAAGCCGTTTTTGCCTATTTTTGGCCTGTTTTGACCCTCTTTAACAAATTACACGCTTTAAAATACTCATAAACTCGACAAAAACATAGAAAATGATGGACTTAATCGAAATCGTTAAGGTTACGTTGTCATTATTAGCACTTTTTAATGTTTCAGGTGGTAAAATGCTATTTTTACCTATATTTCGCCTATTTTGCTCACTTAACTTAGTTCGAGAGCGCATCTTCATCATTCGTCATTCGAAACAGCTTTGACCGCCACAATCGCTAAGACTTGTTAATGAGGAGCAACACTTTACAACCTAAGCATTAAAGCAAAAAAAGTCCGTTACAAGAAATTTCCCAGAAATCTGCTTGGATATCTTGTCGAACAACCCGTACGATACAGTTCCTTAGACATGAAATAATTAATTTGGACCCAACTTTTCCGCCCGATAAAAATCAACTTTCTATACGGTCAATTGCGAACCCTGAAAACAAAACGTTGAAGCGAACCATAGTGTAAAGATGGAATACTTGGCTACGATGCGCGAGGTCGTAGGTTCAATCCCTGGTCGGGTCATTTGCACTTGATACCTCACTGCTTAATGCCCAGTATTAAAAAAGATAAGGTAAGAGTGGAATAGTCCAGGAAAAGAGTATGGCACCTTCCTCCACCTTTGGGTTGATAGCCAAGCTTTCGGGTCGCATTCGAATGCAGTCATGGTTTATTAATACAAGTGCATATCGTAACAAATAAATAAATCATATTCTTGTAAGAGTAATTACCATGATGCCACATTTTTTTCAATTCAACAAACATTGTGTTGAACTCATGCAGGTCAGTAAAAAAATGACCTAGATCTTTATATCATTAAGAAAGAATTGTTGAAAATAAATGACCAGACAACGAAATTAGCGAACGTGAGAAAAAAAAACAGATATTATGTTCAAACTTACCGGTAGAGGGAATACTGACACCAAAACATCACCTCAATCAGAATATGACTACCGTGAAATCACATGTCGAAATCAAATTCCGACCTGTGACAGCGAATATCAATTCTATTCAGCGCGCATTCAACGCTGTGAAAAGTAAGCATGACGAAAATCTAAGATCTTGGATTAAGTTTTTTTCACGTCGTGGAAAGCATATCTCAAAAATATCATCGACGCTTTTAAAAAAGAGTCAGTGATAGAGAATGATAACGTAAAGATCTGTGCATTATTTCGATTCCATTAAAGTATAATTAATAGTTTAGTGCAATTACTGTTATACATTTGGAATGATGTAGAGGATTTCTTTTGAAAGAAACACATTTCAATTAAACTTGGAGGTTTCTGGGGGAATTCGTCAATAGTAAGCACGTATACTGATACAATCAGCTAGACATTAATACGGCAATATCTGCTCTTCATCTTTGATTCTCTCAATAGTGATTAGATTGACACATCCGCGATAAAATTTCTATACTTGGTCGTCCTGATACTCAGGGTACAACATGGAGGTCAGAGAATGCCCTGAATTTTGCCCCTTGAGATGCCAAAAAGTGCAAATAAACGTGTCGTGAAATTGTAGTACGAGTTTTATATTGGTCAAACCTTCCTCACTTCTGTCCAGGATTTTAAACATATTTTGAGCTCTTCATTATTCAATTAGGTTATGTAGCCAATATAGGCGAAAAAAGATGTTGTGCTCATTATTACCCCCTCAAAAGTCAAAAAGTGCTTGCAACAATGCCACATCCTGGTTGAGTTTTGTATGATTTTTACATTGGCCGCACTTCTATGAGGTTTTTGAACTAGCTAAGTTAGGTAAGCAAAATTGGTGAAAAATAGGCAAAGTTTTGAAGTTCAATATTATCCACACTTCTATGAGGTTTGTGAGCATTCTTGAGCTCTCCAACTAGCTTAGGTAAGCAAAATAGGCGAAATATAGCAAAAAATAGCATTTTTTACCCCCTGAAACGTTGAAAAATGCCAGTAATGACAACGTAACCTTCATTTTCTTAATGATTGCGATAAAGTCCAACGTTTTCTATGTTTTTGTTAAATTTTTAAATATTTTAAAGCGTGTAATTTGTTAATGAGGGTGAAAACAGGCTAAAAATAGGCAAAAAATGGCTACCTTTTACCCGTTTTTCTCCTTGCGAGCCCCTGGAAAACATTTTTTGAAGTTTTTTGTTTTACTACTTCTTTTGAGTATATTTACCAAGTTTCAAGACATTTCCATGGCTAAGATAAAAAGATATGGACTGATGTTACTGACATAAAACGGCTTCTCAATAGTAATTCCTTACCCGAGCTCTCTTAGGACCCCCTAATTCAAAAGCCCCCTTAAAACGCTATTTACCTCTTCATTCCATAAACTGGATGTTGAGGAGCACGAAAATCGTATAGAAAGTTACTACCCCTCTAGGTTGGCGCTACCCGGCACTCAGGAGCTGGTCTAAAAACACATGGCTTGAAGCTGTAAGGAGATTCGCTGCCATTGAGAATAGGGAATACTACTACATAATTCAAAAATAGTTGGACAGTAGGGTCTTTTTTGATACTCATAACTCTTTCTGTGTTTATTTTCATGACTTCTTGTCAGCAAATTTTTTGTTTGTCTTGAAATTATCTTTCTTTTGATATATAATACTTGTATATTTGAACAATTTTATTTCGGACATATTTTCCGGACATGTCCGGTTTTAAACTGTCCGAAAAAGTGGTTTCCCCTGTCCGGATTGATGGGGCTTTTTTTTTGGTAACTCAGTATACCCTAAAGAACATCTGTGCCAATTTTCAGCTTGATGGCAATTTTGTCCAGGTCTCAGGCTAATTCTACCTGACTATTAAGACTACTTTTTAACTCAGGAAGCTTTAAATTTTCGAAAAACGATTTTATGTCCAGCATATTTGGCATACCGCATGGTAGCTAGGAAACCCTCAGCCCTCGCGAGCCAAAATTCCCGTACGGAGACCTATGCGATGAAGTTTGATTTATAAATAGCAACACTTTTCTCATCGTCTCCCCTCTCTCACCAACACTCCATCGCAGCGATCGGTTTTGAAAAATCTCAAATCAGAAAAGACAATGACAACAGACCCTCTACGACAATGAATTTTGAAATTAGCCGTAGATACTGGGTTGGTGTACAGACAAATATACCATAAGCTGCTCAAGAAAATATTTGTTTCTCCCACCCAAAACAACTGCATCACCACGAAGATTTTTGTCAATTATTTTGCCAATGTTTTTCCTGCTGGCACGAAAAAATGTTAATTTTCTTTCTACATTACTTTTTGTAGGAAAACAAGAAACCCTACTTATCAACTTTCATCGAAAACAACACAAATAACAATAACAACAATTTTACGACCACTGTCAATTTCAAGACAACAACGTTACCGAAAATCCCTGTTGCCACGACAACGGCAACAACCACTTTGGACGGAAAAACCTTGAAAAAGAAACAATTACCACCCACCTTCTTTCCATCTATATTACAAGAGAAAGATAAATTTACGAAGGTAATTATCACCAGAACTTTTGTATTTGGGTATAAAAAATGACTCTCTTCGAAAGGCTCTAAACAATTGGGAATATTAGAATTTTAAGGAGCCCCCCTCCAATCACCTTTCGAATCACGTAATCACGCAAAGAAAATTTCCAAATCACGTTATCGCGAGTTAAATTTCCTTTTTATCACGATCACAATGATTCTTCCGATCATACAATCACTCACTTTAATAAAATCTCAAATTACGGAAATACACCATACGTATACGCCAATCACGCCATCACAAAAACCGCTGGGGGACCTCTTCAAGGGGTTTGTTTTAGATGAGGTTCGTTTGTTCCAATTTTTACCAATTTTTTCCAGCACTATAAGCGTCCAGTTTTTTAAAGCCTAGTTTTAGCTGTTTCCCCATCGCATCGGATAATTCTTTTCTCGTGGTCAATCGCAATCAATAATTATTGTGAAGTATCTTTTCTTTATTGCTTTACAGATGAAAGGAGACAAAAGTAAACGTCTTGGATATGCTGAATATAATCTACCATCTTTACATCGATTACGTCACGGAAACCAGTTATGATGTACCAGATTGAAAGTGAAAGTGGTTGACAGAGTCTGCTTTCTGAATATTCATGTTATTCATGACGTAATCTTTTATCAGGAACTTTTCTCCAATTCATGATATTCACGAGGTAGTGTTTTCTACGGAAAGACCCCGGTTTTAGCCAGTAGTGGCAAATTTTATAAAGCTTTTGACTGTAGTTTAAATTTGCCACTACTGGCTAATACCGGGGTCTTTCCGTAGAAAACATTACCTCATGAATATCATGAATTAGCTGTTTTCTTTAAGGGAACTAATTTTGGAGGTTAAAGGGTGTGACACCATTGTTTTTTAGTTAATAGCTTTGACACGTGAAAACGGAAAATTTGTTTCCTTAAGATGGCCCTTAGGAAGTTTTCTAAGAAAAACCAGAGAACTTTTTGGTGATTGTTCCCGTATAATGGATCACGTCATGAACATCATAGCTGTCACTTTTCTTTTACTAACAGGGGTAGGAAAGGGAATTGTAGCTTGCGGTATAAAAATTTACCTTAACATACCAGTTACTTCCAACTCACTGAATGTGTAACTTCTTTACTGGATCGGGCTTTCCATTTAAAAGGAAGCATGTCCAATTTTAGTCCACCATCTGGTTTTAAATTCTACTCGTGAACTGCGCGCTATTCGAATGTTTTGAAATTTGAAGGTTCGATAGTCTGAGCTACATTAGAAAACAAAATGGTGGGCTAGTCGAGTTTAAAACTGAACACACTTCCACGGGAAATCTATGAGCAGTTAGCCTACCTGGTGTGTAAAGGAATATGACATCTGTGTTCCTACTGAACGTTTGGGTTGAAAGTTTTTCCGTTCCTTTGCTTCTCTTTTTTTCTATACTCCATGTTTGTAACAGAAAAGTGAACTTTTTTGGTCAAACAGACAAGGTCGACCCTTCACTCGTCGTTCATCATACAACATACAATATCGAACTGTGTGTTAACAGAAGACCGAGTAAACACTGGTCTTTTTAGATATTTTGAAGTGTTTCATGCTTAATTTAATTTGTAGTAATATAATTACTTTTAGTTAGAGGAGAAAAAGTTATGTTTGACTGAGCGCGAGATAGCAGTCCCAGGTACGTAAATAATGCGGTCGATCATACCTGACCACTGATTTTTTTAAGCTTTTTGCCCTTTACAATGTTTGAAAATTTAATCAAATTTTCATAATTTGTCAAGAAACTTGGAAATCAAACGTAGCATTTGGATGTCCTTATAATTAGTTAAGTTTAGGTCAAACATTAAATTTTTCGCCAAAAATTTTTGTATAGATAATTTTTTCTTTTGTATATAGTGAAATAATCATATTAAACCCTTTGTTTCATCCAATTAATTATAAGAAAGGTTTTATTTTTATCAGTATTGATTTTTTTAAACAATTATTTTTTGTAAACCTTTTTTTTTTGAAAAAGAAAAGTAACAGTATGCTTAAAGTGTGCAATGAAAATAAAGTTGTTCTTCTTTTCTCTAACATAGACTTCCCGAAATTTATTTTTAGTCAACGAAAACTAAGCTTTTCGGAGATTAAACCAATTAAAGTCTGCCTCAAAAATACACTTAAGTTGTTTTTTACCTTTTATCAGTACCCGTTCATGGTATGTTAGAAAGTTATACACAGTTGGAAAGATATTTCCAAGGAGAATGATTTAAAGGATAAAAGATTTTTAAAAAGTTGAAAAATGAAGAAAAATGAAAATGAAAAACATGAAAATGTTTTCTACTGTTTTAAAAATCATGACATGAAATCTTTTAGAATATTTGAACCTTGCTGATTTCAAATCTGTGTCTAGATCTTTTCTAAATAGCCTGATGTCACGATTTTTGAACCAGTAGAAAAATCTTCATTTTTAAATTTTACAAAAATCTTTTATCCATTAGATTATTCTCCTTGGAGATATCTTTCCAACGGTGTATAACTTTCTAACATAGCATGAAAAGATGCTGAGAAAATGCTGAAAAACTAAAGTGTCTATATACTTTCGAGACATACTTTAATGCACTTTTACAACGAATTCGACCGGTCTTTAAAATACGCGTCAAATGATTTTTTTATATCTTCAGATTTGGATGGCTGTCAATATTCACGTTTTTGCGAACCGCTTCTATTTGTTTCTATGAACAAGTGCCAAAAAAGCAATACACTCTTATTTTTTTATGAGCATACTTAACATTTATAAGCATACTTAGGCTCAAAAAAATAAGCATACCTCCAAACTGAAATGCAAAAGATTTGTGCAGCTTTTCTAAAACGCTGACCTTTTTAAGCTGTTTAAGCTTTCTTGGATCAAAAATTTTCCCCTGCGGCGCCAAATTTCAAAGAAAACTTTCATTCTTTGAGCCGAATCAATACAAAATTTTCTTGAACCCAAAGAAAATCAGCAAAATCGAAGTCTAAGCATAAAAAATAAGCATCAATATTAAGACTGAAAATTAGATTTTGCTAAGCATATTGAGCCTCGACCCGATTTTTCCGTATGCTTATACAAAAAAGAGTGTAGTGACTAAACTAGCTAAAAAAAGGAAATATTCAAAAAATACTACAAAGTCCCCTACAGCGGTTGTTGCTTTTTACTCTAATTTTTACTCGATTTAAAAAAAAAACGAATAAAAAATTGATCATCTTTTGTTCTCTAGAATTGCAAACCACTTTCCTAGGGAGGGAGGTCAAGATCCTAATTTTACAATTTTACGTTCTCAGTACCACGCGACGTTGTTCATCACTACGCCTTGTCGAAATCGACCGTTTTTACTACAGAATTTCGAAAATTTTACATAAACACGTCAAAATCTCGGTAATGATTTATTCTTAATTTTCGGAATTTTGACAAAATGGCTCAAAAACAAAAGAAAAAATGAAATTGAAACTAGAATATTTTTATCCTGAATTTGTTTACTTTGTAAAAACTTTGTAAGAATTAAATTGTGAAAAGTACAACTTCAATCAAGAGCTATTGTTTGTTTTAGCAGGACAAATTTCTTGAAAGTTCTAAAACATAATGCCCAGATGAAATGCCCAAACGCCCCAAAAAATATTTACACACACACCAAGGAATGCGCACACCTAAAACTTTTGGAAGTCGAAATTAAAGATTCATGGTTATTATAAAAAAATGCTAAAAATATATTTTTCTAAAAAGTAAAAAAAAAATTCTCAAAATAAATTCCCACCAAAGTCAATTTTTCGATTTATATAAGAATCAACCTTTGAAACCTGTCAGTTAAGGTATACCTCTAACGAAGCTGACTGAAGCCACAACCGATACGTAACGTTATAATCGCAAGAAATCATTCAATGCGACCGTAATTATTTGACCGTAAACTTCTTCGAAAAAAACGTTATTACTTTGAGTATGCTTCGTGAATAGCCTCCAATACGAGGGCGATGGCGTAAGCACCCGGATCAGGGTGGAGCATGTTCGATTCTGCAGTATACGACGCACGGCCTGCTTTTGCTTTCATTTTCGCTGTCTCGTTTGCACCGTTTCTTGCCGCCTAGTAAAGATTCGACGATGTTTAAAATTATAATTCATTCTCTCTAATGCAAAATTTCTTCACACTAAAAGGTGGTCTTATGAAAGAATTCCTATATACAAGGAGTCTAAATTTGAGTTCGAACTATACAACAGCAAAATTCGAATAATGGAGGTTCGAATTAGTTGACTATATTATTCGAACTTAAATTCGCTAATTGAAATCTAACTATTCAACGATCTGACCTCCCAAGTTCAACACTGCATCCTCCACCTTTTATGTACGAACATTTTCTGGAAGAGCCCCTTTCTTTCTTATTTATTTCGACCACGGCGATGATGATCAAATTGTAATCATTAATATAAACTTACAGTAGCCGCCTCTCTCAGGGTTTCTTCAGTATCTAAATTTTGTTGTTGTGATGTTTTGAAAGATTCCAATGCTGGTGACAGAGCGTCGATCTAAAATGAAGAACGATCCAAAAATACGTTTAAACCTCTAGATCTTATGAAAAGAATGTATGTATAGTAATGTATAGTACAGTAATTTGAAAACAAAGTAAATTTTGAAATTATTTAAAGCGTTGAATTGGCTTTCAAAAAATGACTAATCTTTTGAGATTAAGGGTCATCAATATATCACGTGCGTATAAATTTTCCAAATAACCCCCTGCATGCAGAGAACAATGAAAATGATGTCATTCAAACAATAGACGTATGCTTTAGCTAAATTTCTCCCCCATCTTCACTGTGTTCGTTCTATACACTATAGGCCATTTCACAGTTGCAAAGCGTAATGAGTAATCAGGACCACTACGCGCTAATGACCACTTACTATTGGTCCAAAGTTTTGAAAAATTTTGAAGATTTTTGCGTCTAACCAACCGGAAGTCGTTACTATAGAGTGCAACCAGTCCTGATTACCCAAGATTCATTTCGACTGTGAAATGAACTATGTGGATTGCCCTTACAGTTGGTGGCAAGCTGAAAAATGATCAGAAAAGGAGGGTTTCACTTTTACGGTATGACGGTATTGGGCCTTTTTACCCTCGGTAAATCGGTATTACGAGAAAAAAATGACGGGATTACGGTATTTCATTTTTTACCGGTATCGGTAAATTGCCTGTTTTTTTGTCGGTATTTCGATATTTTTATCAATAAAAAACGGTATTTCGGTATAAAACTATTTACCTTTTAGTTTCTTCATGAGTTTCATGCAGACAAATTTTCAAAAAAGATAAGATAAGTCTATTCCGCTATTTTAACCAGTAAAATTTTCTTGCTTGCTTCGCTCGCACAATCTTGGATGTCCTATTGACTTATTGTCATGGTGAGGTTATTCAAAATAAGCAAAACTTTACGATATCTAAGCAAATATTTTCGTTATTTTTCTGCGGGCGCATTTTTTTAATGACAGCTTTTGTGATGCAAATACTGCATCCAACAAATGAGTCAAGACAAAATTTTCTCCGTCAACACTAAATAATATGGTCGTCTCTCCGTATTCACTTATATTGCTACTACAATACAATACACTGATACTGCAGTAACTTAGAGACAATAAAGGCGGTATTTACTCCTTTAATAATTAGTAAAAGTAGGTAGCTGTAAAAACATCTTGTGCAGTATCTAACGATAAAAAAATAATTCACATCATGATGCACATGATGCGTTTTCAGCAAATCTAGGCATTCTAAATTTTAAATTTTTTTCTTGGGCGAAACTCTTGGAACGCCACACCGGGTACGGCAGGTACGTCGCTCGACGTACCATATTTTTGCCAACAAATGGTCAGTGATAAATAAAATCAAAAATTGTGTGACCAAACAAGGCATACTTGGCTAACAGTAGCGTATTAAGGCCGTTTTCAATAACAAAGGAGAGCGAAAATTGTCAAAAAATTTTCGCGCTCGCTTCCCTCGCGTTCTTATTTTACATTTGTTTTCTTTCCTCCGTTAGGGGGTTAAACTTTAGAATTCGCGTCCTCTAGTTGCACCACAGCACCACCTCTATGAGCCTGTGTTGATGTCTACGGCTTCTCATACCATGATTGGCCCAAACCTCGATTTTAAATTAATTCTCTTTCGGGTTTGCGAGGAAGAAATTGTTGGGGGAAAGGCTTAATTTTGCATTTGCCTCCCGTAATAAGCAAGTAACTTTGTCGCGGCAGACCTAAAATATTGCTTTATGAAAGCTCAAATAGCTGTAAAAGAGGCCTTAAAAAGTCGACGATATCGAGAATAAGGTCACAAAACTAGCAAAAAATTTTATATATTAGCGAAAAAGTTTGGTATAAGAATAGGGGTTTAAAAGAGACCATAAAAAGGTCAAATTTACCACAATAAGGTCACAATCGTTTAACCAAAGTGGGGGGGGGTGGGTTTCATAAAGTAAAAGACTTGTTTGTACAGCTTCTAATTTGTTACTACACAATAGATTTGTTAACCGAAAATTCATTATTTTCGAAAAAAAAACATAAATATAATATCGGTATCGGTATTACGCTTCCTTCACCGACGGTATTACGGTATTTGACCCAAAATTTTGTCGGTATGACAGTATTTAAGACCCCTGAACCCCCCCCCACCCCCCAGAAAAGAAACTAACCATTGTCCGGTCACCTTCTTCTGCACCACCATATCTGAATTGAAAGAAGAAAAGGAGACACACTTTATTTAAGAGAACCCAGTTTATAAGAACATTTAGGATGAAATTTAGGGAAAAGCAAGGGCATCGTAAGAACATGGTCACCCTGAGAATTGATTAGATTAGCCAGATTTGCTTTAAATTATATGGAGCTACCTATAGCTTTCTAGAAAATTTATCTATGACCATTCTTGATATCATATTCACATTCATGCTTAATGCTTCAAGGGGAATCGTTTGCAATAATTAGAAAATCAAAAAGCTTTTCCTTTACAAGATAGTAATTATTTTAAGCTGATTTCATGGCTCGAGTCTTGGGCACGTGGTTGCTTGTGTACTTTTAAAGTGTTCTTTTTTAGACTAAAATCTGTTAGACCATGAATTTGTCCTTTAAAGGGATAGTAAACGCGGTAGAATATAAATGGTGTTTGAAGCAGTCATTGGCAGTATACAGAAAATTTTGGACATTGTAAACACTTTCGTTACTGTTACCAGTGGATACCCCTTAAAACCTACAACAAAAAAGGTACCCCTTATATTCTCTGATAGAGAAAACAGTAAGGGCTGAAACTTTTTCTGATGAGTCTAGGCTCTCTCTCGTCTAGGCTACCTATGATTTTCTTCCCTGGGTATGGTTTTTTGTAAAAGCTGCTAAGAAAATTTTTATTGCTTCGTGAAAAAATGCAATTTTAACTATTTACCCCTTAAAACCTACAAAATGGTTTTCTTGAATAACTTTTTATAAAATAGTCCTTTTGGTCAAATTTTGAAGAGTGATTCAATAGAAAGGTATTAATGCTACAATTAGATCATTGGTACCTAAACATTTTCAAAACTGTACGTTAAAATCAAATTACACCTTAAAACCTACAAACATTGACCCCTTGCTCACAACTTACTGAAACTGCGAAATTGCAATTCAGGTGCTGAACCGTGATTCAATTGATCTAATACTTGCTAGAAATCCATTCCCAAAACAATAACTGTATTTTTCAAGATTTCATACCCATAATGCAATCAAATCTTACTTTTTGATAGCATTTAGACCAAGTTCAAAAGCACATATCAATGATTTTGTTGTTGATACTTCGTCATGGTTGAAACCGTTGGCTGCAGCGTTCAAAAACAAACTCAACAACTAAATGAAAAAGACGATATTGATTTGACACTAAATAATATTATAAACCCTGTGATTGCTTATGATTTTTAGGTGTCACGCAGAAAATTAAATCTACAAATATTATCGAATAAGGAAAGGGGCTGGGTTTTAAAATTTTCCTAATGGCCAGATGGTTGGAAATTGTACCTCTGAAAACCCCAAATAAGGTAAATATAGGCTAAAATCAGGCTATTTAGAGCAAAATAAGGGACCTTTGCTTTGAAAGCTGAAAATATTCTTTAAATTTGATAAACAGGCGAGGGGGGGGGGCGATTTTCGTCGTTCACTTACAGCACCAGAAGACCCACCCATGAAGGTCTCTAAAGTGTTGGCAAGTTGCGATGAAAGTTGAGATGCATCATTGATAGGATATCTAACGTGTTCTTGGTCTTCCAGTCTTTTCGAAATTTCTAAAAACAGGACACCAATAGTCTTATAGGTTACTGATATCAAACTTGGACCCAGTCTCTTAGTTCGCTCTTTTATGATGCATTCAGATAGCGCCCAAGAAAAGGAACTCAATTTTCATGAGTGAAATCAAAAAGTAGCTCTGGGTACGAGTTTGTTAATTGATTGAAAATAGAGTTGCGGATTCAGTATTTTCATATCTTTCCCAGTGGTACTAGTACAGCTGGTGGAGCGGAATTTCGAGATACGGAGTAGTGTTTAAAAGGCAATGTTATCAGAAGGGACTAACAAACTTGTTCGATTTGGAGAAATTCAAGTGGGCTGCCAATTCAAATCCAGATCGAAGGAGGTAATTTTGAAAGGTTAACAATCGTCTTGGATTTTTATCGTAATTTCCTTTCTTTCTTTAACGAAGTTTCATTGATCCCTGAATTTTTCAGGCTTTGTACAGGTCCTCTCCCTCAACGGAAATAATAACCTTTACAACAAGGAAAGTCTCCCATTTCTGTCCTTTAAAATATTCAGCTAAACAAACCAATACCTTTAGCAGCACGAGCGAATGTCGTTCCCGTATCGCCATCACCACAGCTTCGATCCAACTCATTCAATTTCTCCTCATTTTCAATGATCTTCTGACAGATCTTCTTTAAACTGTAGTATGCTATCAAACCTGAAAAAAAATTAGCGTTGACCTAAAGCAAAGATAGAACATTCAGCTACGGAACGCCAGGTTACTAGTTCAATCAGTGACCGGCTCACAACAAAGATTTAGAATATAGTACTAAAATGGTACTTGACACCTCTCTGCTTGATGCTCAACAATAGCATACCGCAGTGATTCTACAAATAGATGATCAAAATTACTGTTGTCCGAGTTTTAGTCCCATCATCCTTTGCATTAATTGCTTTTGTAAGTCAATTACACTTATTGACAATACAAAAGTAATAACTTGCACGCATTACGAATCAAGATATGAAGGATTGTGGGATTGAATTTCGGTCAAATGTCGAAAGTAATAATTATGACATTTGCATAGCGGTGTGCTATTAATTTCGTGTAGACAGCTATCGAAAGAGGAGCCTTCGGGTCGCCTCCCACTATGGTCACAGACTTACTACTACTAGCACTAATTAAAAATTCACCAGGTTTCATTCAGAACCATAGAATGAACAAAAACCTTCCAAGAAATGCACCATAAGGGTAGATTTTTTGCCCAAATTTACTCAATTTTTTCCATTCCCCCGGTTGGGTTTCTGTCAGATCAACCGCCGTTGCGATATTCAATTTATTTTAGAGAACCACCCGTGCTAAGGGTACTGAGGTATGGACGTATTAAGCATGTAAAAGTTGATAAATTCTGTCTAATTAACCCCATAGTGTCTAGGTTAAGATCCAATGGAATCTCCACAAGAACGCACTTGTTCGACTCGAGTTACGAAAATTTTGTGTGATAGAGACTTTGTTAACTGAAGGGACCCGAACTTGTTCAATTGTTGAGAAGACATTCGAGAAATACAGGTTCAAGTTATGGAGGCTCCACTTTGTAGATATTTTCCATTCAAAATTTATCTGTATACCCGTCCCTTCCGGTTTGACATCAAAGCTGTCAGCAGTTTTTCCATCGTCATCATTTTCAAAACACGGTATAGTAAGGTTGTCCACATCGTTCAATAAACCACCTGACTTCCAAGCTGGCGCATCACAAGGAGCATCTATGGGACGAGAATCAAAACGAAAATAATAACATTGGAGTCACAAAAGGGATTGGGTTGAGTTTGAAAGGGAGAAATGGCGTTAAAAGCTGTGTCTATGAGAAAAATCAATACAACGCCTTCAGACCATAGATATCTTATATAAAACACTAGATAGAGCTAATCCGTCCCTAGCTGAATTTTCTTCCGACACGCTAAAGCTCTGAAGGTCGGAAAAATTTTTCAACATCTGGCAGGTTTACATTCCGGAATTTCGCGAGACCACGTCAAGGATTTTGTAGCGGGAGGTCTGGTAACCCAGCCCTCGTTTTAGGGGATTGGCGGGTCCAACCAAAATATTTCTAAGTTTACGGGCAAGGACTGTTGAACCCGACTGAGGATGCGGCACATCAAAGACCCGACTGAGGATGCGGCACATCAAAGGCCGACTATCATTCCTCTCCGATGGGAAATTGGTCCGCTCCCTTTAGAGCTTTAGCGTGGGCGGCCGCCAATTCGCCATCGGAATATCAGATAAACATTTTTGGTAAGTAGACCATAGTTCGGTGCCGGCAATTTGATCGATCAAGCCTATCTTTCACCTCGTCGCTTCGCATCATTCAGTTTTTTTGCTTGATTGAACAAATTGCCGGTACCAAAATGTGACCTACTGTGACCTACTTTCAGCAAAAATGGCCAACTATTTTGCTTCACCTGCCGTTGCTTGGGAATTACCCCCAGAGTAGCTCTATCTAGTGTTTTATATAAGATATCTATGCTTCAGACATCTGACGTTAATCCTACTAGACTACAATCATGGTTGAAATATATTGAGGATTTTGGGTAGTGACGTTTTCAGAATTTAAAGATCGGTGGAGCATTGCGATTTTAGTACTCTCACTTTTATCGGATTTTCCAATTTTTTTCTCTTAGCAATGTCAGGTGGCACATACCTTATCGGGGAAAACTTTGTCGGGGAAAAGTGACAAAATTTTGGCCAAGTGACGAATATTTTTTTTCTAAAATTGTAATTTTCCCCCGGCCTTAATGCGTTTACCAACTGCCAGTAAGTGACGAATATTTTTCCCCGACGAAAATTTTTCTCGACTAAGTAACCCTAGTTACCCTCCCTAGATTGGAATCTGTGACTCAGAACTACCTACCTAAATACTCTTTTCTTTTTTCGTTCAAGATCATAATAGTTAAGGAGACACCAGCCATTTCCATTGAAGTGACATACGTTCCAACATAGCATCGACTCACTTCAACATTGTTTGAAGCTGTGTCAATAATAGAAGAATAGGAAGAAATGAACTTTGAAAATTTGGTGAACTCACTTTCATCAAAACGACCAAGAAGCATCTTATACAGTGGAGTCTCCATAACTCGAACATGCACGGGAAGCACAAATTTCGAGTTATAAAAGTTCGATATATGGAGTATAAGGTTTATAAGGCATTGTTAACTGAACTTGAGGTAAGGAGACATTCGAGTTATAGAGGTTCGAGTCAAAGAGACTCTACACTGCACTTAACTTCCGAAAGAGAATAAGAAGAGCCTAAAACTTGATTTAAAAAACACAAAGATACAAAAATGGTCGATAAATAGGACCATTTCGAAATATACCAGGAGGTCGAAAAATCAAGTTCGTTCCCTATTAGCGAGCTAAAGGCCGAAAATGAAAGTGCGTTCCCTATTAGTGAGCTAAAGGCCGAAAATGAAAGTGCGTTCCCTATTAGTGAGCTAAAGGCCGAAAATGAAAGTGCGTTCCCTATTAGTGAGCTAAACGCCAAAAATCAAGGTGCAACCCCTGTAAAAAAAGCCTTCTAAACCTCTTACTTAAAAGGTTGACAGCTTCTCTTGCAACGAGCATCAACTCGAGATTTGATGTTCCACCAAGATTATTAACAACCAAGGCTACTTCTTTGTCTACAAGAAATAAAAAAACATATCAGCAAATATCAACTTCATTAGCATAAGTATCATAGTGCAGAAATAATTCATTAGATACCTAAAATATCTATGACAACTGGACAATATTTTCTACCAAGGCTATTTCTTTGTCTACAGGACATACGTAATAGTTATCGGACATTTGCGAGTACAATATGAGAAATATTTTACGAGTTCAGCGATTTTTCCGTACAATATTTTCCGAGCCTTTAGGCGAGGAAAATATACGGAAAATCCGGAACGAGTGAAATATTTCCTTACGAGCAAATGTCTGATAACTGGTTTATCGGTGACTCAAAAAATGCACTTTTTGTGTTGAAAAAAAACGCAGGGCACTTTTGTAGCAAAGTGACGTTAGATTGCTGCTACCGCTACAATGCAACAACATCTTTTCGTCAATTTATATTTTTACATGTAAAATACAAGATATATTGTACTCTTTTTAACCAATCAGATTGCAGATATTTTTTGGATCGCCGATAAAGAAGTATATCGAATATCGTCCTTCATTAAGTTGGGTATCATATGCAAAAATAAACACTGTAATTGCAAAGCACGATTTGATCCAGATAGCCAAAGTATCTAAAACTAGCCAGTCTTGCAGAAACATTGAAATCATTTTGTAATAAATATTTAAACGGGCTATAAAAGATAGCATTGATGAATTCATATATATAAAACGGCTACAGTTAAGTAGTTTTAAATTGGAAGTAAAACCTCTTTTGAATTGAATATGTTTTAGCTTTCTTTTTAGCTTTCGTTTATCTACCTTAAGCGAGCAACCTCACCAAAAACCGGAATTTTTCATTCCGTTTCTTGGTGATGATTTGATCACTTTAATTTTCGAAAAATAGAAGCCTTTCAAAGTACAAGATCTCGAAAACCTGAGCTCCAAACATTTGAAAAAGTCAGAAAGTGGAGACCGGCCTTTACAGCGTAGAAAAAAGCGCTGTGGCGTCTAGTATACCGACCTTGAACTTCGGGTAGATATCCACTATCACGAACATGCTGTAGCATTTTAGACACCAATTCATTTGCTGGTCCAATCTAAAGTTAAAAAAAAATATATCATCCCTATACGTACTAGGGGGAGACTTTTCTGTTACAAGTTTTTCTATAAGAAGCAACTATATAAGAACATATAATACATCGATGGCAAAAAAAACTGAGAACAAGCTTCGCAGACTCGGAAACACCTGGGAAAATGGAGTTGTACTGATATTTTCCTAAATTAGCACTAAAAATGACTAGTAATACCAAAGGTTGAAACATTTGCCTTAAATTCATAGTAAGAAATTAATGAGATTTTAGTTTTGACTAAAATTACCTTGATTTTTGAAACACCAGCTTCTCCGTGTATACCTAAAACAATTAACGCTGTCTTTTTAAATACACCTTTTCGACCGTAGCCCTCAATTGCCGCGCGGGCATTTCTTTGTCTGTTTTACCACCCTAAAACCGTCCCAGTCTTTTTGTTGTTGTTTGTAGGCGCAAAAGACACTGGGACGGTTTTAGGGTGGTAAAACGGAAAAAAAATGCCCGCGTGGCAATTGGCGGCTACGGCCGAAAAGGTGTATTAAATTGGTTACGCTATGACAGTTAATCAAGGTAAAGAGCAGGGAAAAACCTCAAAAGTGACTTGAGTATGCCAAAGAGAAGCGAATTAACACAAAAGGGAGGTTCACTTTGTATAGTTGTAGTTAAGTAGAAAAGAAACCTTAGGAAACCATGCGCAGCGAATTTGATTTCTTTTGCAAATCAATGAAATTGAAACTGCCGGATTATTAAATTATTGAAGGGAAGAAGTTAAAATACCATACTGTCTGAATCTTACCAAGACCGAATTCAACAGCATCATCATCAATGGTGAAATTGACAGGTTTGCCAGGGATGGAGCATGGTGATAAACTGATGCTGATTGTACCTAGGAAAAAGAAAAGTAGTGAAATTAGTACATAGGGGTATACGTATTTTTTTATAAGAATGTTTTTTTTTTATTTTATGATGGATTTTTGGCGAAAACCATCCTCATGATCCAATCCAGCCAAAATCTAGCATGAAATACATACCTGTAGTACATATTTGGCATTTTGCGAAGGCTGCTGGGGGATAATTGGCAATTTACAATTAAAATGCCCTAAAAACTGGCTTTATTAGTGTTATTGTTAGCATATTCTTAATTTTTTGCCAATTTCATTATAAATATTCTCATAAAAAAGCGTGTAAATTATGTTTTTGTCATTAGGATTATTGTTAGCGACTTAAAATAAAGTGCTCTCAAAAACCATTATTCAGATGATAGTGGGATACTCACAGGGCTCAAAACCAAAAATATGGATAACTGATGAAATCTTGCGAAAATTTCCCTTCAAAATAGTAGAGATTTAATAAAGCCATTCATACCAATTTCTTTGACAGCTTCACGCAAGAATTGAGCCATCTCGTTCAAAGGCTTTCCTTGTTCAGACATAGCTCCTGCCATCTGGAAGTATCAATAGAATATATATTACCATGGGTTGATATTAAAGGGATTCCGGCACAAAAAATGAAACTTAATCCATGAATAGCTATAATGAAAAACATTTGAAAAATCCAAGTCAAAGTTGTCAACAGTGATTCTATCCTAAGATATTGACATCCAAAGTTCCAAATTCAAGACATCTGTACTCTTTGAATTTTTCAAATGCTTTTCATGATAGCTTTGCCCTGACAAAGTTTCATTTTTTGTGCCGGAATTCCTTTAAATCCATGGGTTTATCGAATTTAAAATTTTTTTTTATTCCAGAAGTAAAAGGATCAAGTAAACAAATCTAGAATAGCCCACGTCGCTAGTAATTCCAACTCATTTTACCACTTTATGAGTCATGACTGTGAGATGCCTAATATACTTATAGCTTTTTGATAGACTGGATTGCACTGATAAGCGGCCCGGCGTTATTTGGCTTTGCTTGAGGTGGTAGCAAATCGATGCCACTAGATCCAGTCCCTTTCTGGAGAATAACAAACAGAAAACCATGGCCAACAGACCAATCTTTTTTCAAATTTTTTAGGTATTTTCATGTTTTCATCATAGTTTCATAAACTTTGATGGGGTTTTAGAATATATTTTAATGTTTTCTTATAATTTAGAAAACAAAAGTGAAAAATTCCAAGATGGCGATATCCTCTAGTCTACTTCACTAGACTCACCACCACCAAAATCGTTAGAAAGCAAAGTTCAGTGAGAGGCAGACTCTAGTCTAAACATGGACAGAGTTATAAAAAATCTTCAAATTATTCACGGGGCCTTATTTCCGCCGGGTTGGGAATTGGATTACAATGAACCAAAGGAAAATTAATTCGAAGCCCACAGATTCAATAACCAACTTACTTGGCCAAGCGGGAGGCATTACAGACAGTAGAAAAGAATTTGAGTTTGGACAGTGAAATTTAATGGGCCTGGTAATGACTTGGGGGGGGCAGTTCGATTTTGGCCCACCTTTTAGCAAAAGAAATTCCGTGAGAAACAACTATCAGAGATGTCTTATGGTTTTTGGGGGTACCCATCCACCCTCTAACGAAAATACCTTGTGTATTAAGATGGTTCCACAAAGACCACGCCGCCCAGCACTTTTATCTTGACTGGTCAAAGCACAATCGTCAGCTACAACCACCATTTCAACATCAATACCATCACCTTTGGCAATTTCAGCTGCTTTACCAAAATTTAAACGATCACCTGATGTAATAAGAAAGGTAAATGATAAATTCAAAGTGATTCTAAGGGTTTGAAATAATTTTCTTTTTAGCCCTTTTTGTACCAATTACTACTTTTTTTCAATTCAGCAAATTTGGGACCAGATGGGGTTTTTACAAGCTCTTATTTGATTTGGTTGGGACCAACCAAAAAGAGGTAACGACCTCGTTAACCAGTAATAAAACAATTTTGTTACTTTTTCTAAAGAACGCGTCATTTTATTACTTAAATGACCAATTATTAAAGTATCTTATAAAAACTCCATCTCGTCTGGCAAATTGGGGCTGGCGCCAATAAGGGCAAATCACACAGCCAGAAGTGATAAGCTCTTTTTGCGATAATTTTTTTCAAAATCCCTTGGTTTATACATAGTTAGTAATAACCCACGCAGAAACAACGTTATAAAAATATGAAGAAACAAGTGATACTTTTATGGACCTACCTGGTTTTGCATTTAACACATAATATATAATTGATATCTACGTGAGCGTGACCATTAAACAATAATTCAGAACACAAATAGTGACGATCTATTAAAATTAGTCGTTTGTTTCTTATAAAAAAAACGTTTAGAAACCAAAATTTCATGCTCTTGAAATATTCTTTCATATTCAAGACTTTGTGAGCAAAAAAAACATCTGTCTCATAAAAAAATGATTAATTTAACAAAGAACATTGATGTATGCTTATTAATAGTGATTCTTATAGATAAACATTTTTTGAGCCAACAAACTTTTTTTGAAAAAATCTGCTTGAGTCATCTTTTACCTATGATGGTAGCCTACTTTCATGCAAAAAATCAGAAATTATCAATTTTTTGGCCCAAATTAGCCCAAAAAAGTCGGGCTCCGTTACATTCGAGGCTTTATAGTTATGCATCTTTGTGCAAAATATCATAAAGAATCAAAGAGCCAATCTCGAAAAAAGCTAATACCTAAGTAATTGATAATGTGCTTATAAATAAATATCGAATTTGGCCAGTTTTTCTATAAAAACACGCCAAGGAACCAAAATTTCATGTCTTAACACACACATTCTTCAAAAGTAAGCCCTCATGAGCAAAAAAAAACATCTATCTCATAAAAAAATGAGTAATTTAACAAAGAACATTGATGTATGCTTATTAATAGTGGTTCTTATAGATAAACATGCGTTTTTTGAGCCAACAAACTTTTTTTGAAAAAATCTGCTTGAGCCATCTTTTACCTATGATGGTAAAAAAATCAGAAAACCCGTTTTTTATCCATTTTTTGGCCCAAATTAGCCCAAAAAAGTCGGGCTCAGTCACATTCGAGGCTTTATAGTAATGCATCTTTGTGCAAAATATCATAAAGAATCAAAGAGCCAATATCGAAAAAAGCTAATACCTAAGTAATTGATAATGTGCATTAACAAAGTTAATGATCTAATTTTTCACAAAGTCCAAAAAACCCGTTTTTTAGCCGTTTTTTGGCCCAAATTTGCCCAAAAATTTTTTTTTTCGAAAGTCGGGCTCCGTCACATTCGAGGGTATATAGTTATACATCTTTTTGTGCAAAAAATCAGAAAAAACTAATGAACCAATCACGAGGAAAGCTAATAACGAACGAACGGACGAACGGACGAACAAACAGACAAAAGGTTAATTTATAGGACCTCCACCCCACCGGGGTAGGTCCAAAAAAATTAGGTTGGCAGTATATCAGCCAAGTCTTACCAGTATAATTCTTAACAATAAGTAAAGCGGAACCGCCCTTATTGGCACAAGACCGTATGGTATCCAATATAGAGATCGAAGTCGGCGACGTAAAAATATCCCCACAAACTGCTGACGTCAGCATTCCTTTGCCTATGAATCCAACATGTGCAGGCTCATGCCCAGATCCTCCACCTTTTGATAAAGATGAAAAATAGTGACGTAATTAAAAAAAAAGAGTGGATAAAAGAATGTTTGGAGAAAGGGTTTCAAAATGACTGTCTTTCAGTAATTCTATGTTTCTTTTTTTCTCAAAATAAATTTAATGTTCAAGTGGTTCGATTAATACAGTGCAGTCTCCATAATTCGAATAAGCGCGCATCAGTTAAGTAAATTTCGAATTAACGAGTAAGGTTTACAAGACATTGTTAACTGAATGGGCCATTAAACTTGTTTAAGATAAGGAGACATTCGAATTATAGAGGTTTGTAAAAGACTCCACTGAAACTGAATAGGTTTCACGTTTTTAGATAATATAGAATAAACATATTTTAGGACTATGTAGTTATTGGACTGGAGCAGCTACAACTAATTACAAAAAACAGTTATCTTGAAATACTTTCTCCCAAAGATTTTCAAAAACAAACCTGTATAATTCGTTACAATAAGCAAAACACCAGGATTGGCGAAGCTTTGAAGATAACAATTCGTGATGGTGTTGTAGATCGATTGTGAAGTAGGAGAAGTGAAAACACCGCCCACCACGCTGGCGGTTAAACCACCACGCCCGACATAACCAATCGCAAATGGTTCGTGTCCACTACCACCACCTTTTTCAATCAATCAATCAATCAATCAATCAATCAATCAATCAATCAATCAATCAATCAATCAATCAATCAATCAATCAATCAATCAATCAATCAATCAATCAATCAATCAATCAATCAATCAATCAATCAATCAATCAATCAATCAATCAATCAATCAATCAATCAATCAATCAATCAATCAATCAATCAATCAATCAATCAATCAATCAATCAATCAATCAATCAATCAATCAATCAATCAATCAATCAATCAATTAATTAATCAATCAATTAAATCTGGCTTTCTAGTAAGAACCAGTACTGCTAAGAATTCGGTCATTAGTATGCTTTACTCTTGAATGAAAAATATCTATTCATGAAAGTAGAGCGACTTAACCATCACAACGTCTCTCTAACTCCCAGCCCAGAAGTGTTTGCAATCGAAGCCTTCACACTACTACTACTACTAGTGAGAGAGAGAGACAGTGAAAGCCTTAGTGAGAAGGTGAAAGAGCGTAGAATCAGTAGTTTATCTATCTTCATTTTGGACTTTACTCATATTAGTTCACTTTGATACTTTACTTCGATCATTCATTCATTCATTCATTCATTCATTCATTCATTCCTGAACTTTAAAGAATCCAAATTAAAAAAAACATGACATAAGAAAGAAAATAAACAAATTTCACCAGTTATGAGTGCCACTTTGTTTGATTCACGAAAATCAGCAAGGTCAGCTCTAACAACCACATTGTGTCCCTCCAGTAATTTAACATCTGGATTTGTCATTACAAAGCCTTGTAAGCTCTCAGTAACACATTGGGATGGGTCGTTGACCAGTTTTTTGGAGATTGTATTACTTATTTGAATTTCATCATTCAGTTCTTTGCTTGCTTGTTGGCCCATCTTTATTATTGATTTGTTTGTTTATAGTGGACTGAAAAGAATAAAAAAAGTTCATTCTGCATCAATTCAAACTAGCTTTAAAATGTTTTTCGCAGCTACTAAATTTTTGCTTGTACTTAATTTGTGAATCTTAATTATTAATAGTTGTGTAAAGGGGTCTTAGCCCCCCTCCCTGCATCATTATATTGAATCCATCCTTTTATATACATTCAACACGTCACTTTTCAAATTTACAGTTTAATTTTGAAAACAAATGTAAAACTTCTATATCTTGAGTTTTGCGTTGGTCTATACAAGATTCTTAACCTTTTAAAAGAAATAAAATATATCAAGTAAAGAAGTGTTAACAAATAAATATAGGAGTTAAGGTATTTTATAAATAAATTATTCCGGAATTTTGTGTCCTTGGAGGCTCCCAACATGTAGCAGGTTGTAATAAGTATAAGAAGACATCAATATGATTTTTTTTCTTATTTTGGATTTTCCTCTCTATTATCATCCTGTAACAGTTTTGAAGATGCAGACACTGGGATAATATGCTGGATTTTCACCAATTGTATTGCTAATGACAACATAGTCATCATCGAATCAATTTTCGATTGGTAAGCTTCATAACAGTCCATCTCGGCTACGTCCATTACACGCCCATTTTGGACATCAACACAATTTCCCTCAAGCAATACATCATTTAGTATGAATCTATCTGCACTTCCTTTCTGGTGGGAATTTTCATGTAAAAGTTTTGGTATAGAGAGTAGAGACTTAACCAAAAATTGACATAAATAACGCTCACTCTCATCAATGCTCTTTAGCATGTAATCATTCAAAATTTTCGCAATATAGCATTCAAAGGCACCACCAGCAGGAACCAAATCGAAACATCTATTTTTCTTATTATATGCTTGTAAAACAATTTTAAATGAATCGTGTAGAATTTTTCGGTATTGTATTTCCAATCCACTAGAGGGACATCCTAACAAAATTTGTTTGTTTACATAATGTGTCATTTTCCCACTTAATGCAGGGCCAACCAGACACCCATTGATTTTACCAACATTAAATGATCGAATAGAATCACATTTTCCAATACAAAAACTCATTAGATCAGCATTATATAAATCATACAACCCAAAGAAAATAGGTGCATCGTAGAGCAACGACATCCTCTCTAAATCAGTTGATAAAACATAAGGCACAACAACGATATCTAGTTTAGAAATCAAACTTTGAAGTTTGTTGGGCAGTTGAAATTCACTGAAAATCACTCTTACATTTTTCTCTTTCAGAAAATCGATAATCTTGGTGTAATTATGAGATTTATGTATTAGAGTGTTGATATTAGCGGAGTTAAGAGACATGGTAATTTTAGCCATATGATCAGCGGATTCGCATCCCAGTAAAATGAAATTGGGTTTACTTTGAATGTGAAAGTTATTCAGGTTAGATTCTCTCTGTATAAGATAACCGTCAATAAGACAAGATTCGCTCAATGAAACTCCTATTAGCGGGCAGTAAATATCATCAAAGTGGTCAACAACATCTTCAATGACATCATTCTCATCAAATTTAACACCATCCAATAAGCTTTTGAGTAATCGGACAAAAACAAAAGCACTTGATGTTTGAAGCTTCCCTTCATAGGTAGTCATCAACAATTTCTCCAAATAATGACCCATAAATTCTTTTTCATCTATTGATTTTACAATATTTCCAATGTTGCCATTCTTAAAATATTCGTATAAATAATTTTTGATTTTTAATAATGATATTGCTGTACAGGACAACTCAAATGAGACTTTCTCTATACTCCGGCTACGCTGATCAACAATTCTTCTCATTAAAAGAGCAGTTAAATTGGATAGCACTATAATGAACGTTTTCCCCCCGCAGCCTCCACGATTTAACACAGTTTGTATTGTATCTTTTATGATTTTTCCAATTGGATGTTTGACCTCTAAGTGTTTCAATATGGTGCCACAATACTTGGTAAGGTAGACAACTCCGGTATCACTTTTCAATAACACATCTTTACCATTTGGTCCAAAAGACGGTTGAAGTATAAGTCGAAATTCTCTTAGGACTGTACTTGCAGATTTTAGTCCTTCTGCCATTAGTTTTTCTTTGTTTGTTTTTTACCTTCTTTTAATTATTTCCTGAAAGAGCAATGTAAAATGAAGTCAATGACAAAGTCTTAATTTTCAATAACTGAGACAATTAATTTCTTATAAAAGTATCTTGGTAATTTTTATGTAGACACAAAAATTGCATCAAAACAATAATATAGAAAGAAATGAAAGGTGGTTTATGAGCTTGATAGTATAATCACTATTCTATTTAAGAAATTATCTGGAACTAAGGAGAAAATTCTTAGATTATAACCATCATTCAGTCACATCAGCAGCTTAAAATGGAGGAAATACTTTCTTTAAAAATACGATTTTGGATTTATCAAAACAGTAGTCTCAAAGATCGATCAGTAGAATGGCAAAGAATTTCAGAACCAAGTGTATACAACAAGAACATTATTTCTTAAAACTATGAAGAATACAAAAAATGGGTGATTTTTAACAATAAAATCTATATTAGTGTTTCTTTAATAAATGCCAAAAATAAACTTGTTTCAAATAGCTGAACCAAGTAAACAAAAACTACTTTTCTCAAAATTCCTTAAAATAAAAAAATAAATGTATAAAATCATTCATGTTGAAATTAAAATATTTTGATCATAATAATAAAATATGGGGCATGTCAATTAAGCTTGATTGCATGTAATTAAGTTGATTAATTAACATTGGTCTCCAAATTGTGATATAAAATCAACTAAACTAAATCATTAAAAATATTAAATATTTTATCAATAAACCTTCATATAATTTATCTTTATCAAAAAATGTTATACAGCTACAATCAAATTGTGAACTGAATCACTACTATGATATAATCTAAGCTCTAATATAATACTTATTTCGTCAATAAAGAAGAGTATTTTTTTAAACAAGATATGCCAAAAATATGAAATTTAAGGCAAAGCATTACTAAAGTTTTCTAAGGAATCAAGCTTTTTAGATCTATTTTTTATAATAATATAATTTATAAATTTTTCCAAAATAACTTAAATTGAAGTGTGAAGTGTTATTAAATATGAAATACATAAGGGAAGGAGTTATGAGGGAAAGAACTATAACAATAGAAGGAAGTTCAGAAATTTTCTTGGAATTACAAATTGTAAAATCCGAAGGTTGTAAAAAGAAAACTTAAGATTAATTTCATAGTTTGGACTTTTTTGCATCAGCAAAGTACTCATCAATTACACATAGGAGAATAGCGTAAAGTTCATTCCTGGACGTGAATTAATACTTAAGATTTATTGATGTTTCATTATTGAGTGTTGTTTAGCAAAAAGTTTCTTCCCTTTCGAGAACTTTGAAGAAATACTAAAAAAAGTTAAGGTACTGGTGATTGAGTGTCTTTGGTATGATGATGTCTGAGTATTGAAGTTGGTGATTGTTGCGTGTGCCCAAGAGATGTCCTTGGAAAAAGAAGAGGTGGTGTTGTTCCACGGATAAGTGGACTTTGCGTACTTTCAACAGATTGGTTATAACTTCCTGTGTATGGTGGCACTGATCCATATGAGGAAACAATTTTCCGGTTTGGATAAGAGTTTTGAGGTGAACTTCCACGAGCCCCAAATGAGTGCGCACCGAGAAGCCTAAAATATAAATTTATTAAACTTTGATAACAAATTTTAGACAAAAACAACGCTGACTCATTTGAGCACTTTTATTATAATGAGAAATAACCTAATAATAATAGAAGGCAAATTGATACCTTATTTACAATTAGTCATGTTATTACTTTTTTGAACTTGAAAAACTCTTTTTGGTCTTATGCCATCATTAGTGCTAAATTGATATGACAAATGTATTTGAACTAAACTTTTATCATCAGTGTAATAAGGTAACCTATAGACACACTGCAAGGGCAAGACAAAACTTCAACAGGCTAAAACAAATGCCTTCTTCTTTAGTCATTCAATGACATTGCTTCTTTTGCACATTTTAAAAACCCTTTTTCACTGCCCGATTACATTATAGTTTTTGGTTGAAGGGTTGTAAGATTGTCAAATTAAGGTTGTGACATACCCAGTGTGTGAAGGTGGTGTGTAAGGCACAGCCATATCATCATCTGAATCATAACGATTAGGATTGTCAAAGAAATAAATCTTTGCATGATAACTATCCGATTTTGACCCACTTGAAGTCTATTGGATGAGAAAATAAGAGTCAAATACAGAAAGGAGACTAAAGTATTGTATCCAGGGGGGGTCAGGATCCAGATACCAAACCCAGGGCCGGGGGGTGGTGTCAATTTTTTTTATTCAAATTTCAAAAAGTCAAGTTGGTATCGATACCAAAATGAGGGGGTGGTGGTGTCTACTACTTTCAAATCTCGAAAAGTCAGGTTTTTGGGCCCTGGGTTGGTATCCTGGGCCCTGACCCCCCTGTTGTATCAAATCACAACCTTAATTTTAAAAAGGCCTAAGTTCTCATAGCCAATTAATTTTAAAATGGCCTAAGTCCAAAAGAGGTGAGGTTTAAAAAGGTCTAAGGCCATTTTTCACATTTTTAGAAAAAGCCAAAAAACTTTTATTATGCTACATATTTATTTTCTACTGTTTTTCTGGTCATATTTAATATGACTGTAATTTGTTATTGCAGAAAATCAATCTTCTAAAAGTCAAGTAATATATTACTATTATTTGGTATATAAAATCAATGTAATAAGAACAAAATCCATATTTTTACCAGTCTGCCTTCAGGCTGTCTGACCCTGAAAAACCAAACGATAGTAAATGTTGGGAGAAGCTCCCAGACAAATAACACACATCCAAAAGAAATAAATGCATAATCCTCTGTAGTTTCCTTCACATAGCCATCTTGTCCTTCTTCCCCCTAAGAAAGAAAACAAACTCTGATGGGTCTAAGCGAAAAATCTTGAATGTATTTTAAAGCTGATATTAAAATAAGACCTGGTGAAAATTTTACAGAGCACCAGAGTCTTCATAGATAAAGCGATACATAATTTCAGCATCACAAATCATAACAGATTCTTAAAAAGTTCACGTTATATATATATTTTTTAGAGTATTTTTATTTCATAAAAATATCACAATGAAAAGATCATCACAATGATACCTGGTCTGAGACATTTATCCAACCATAACCAAAAGTTGGAAGATGTATGGGTGAAACAGCTAAGATGTTGTAAAATGCTCTGCTGATGTATAGCAGGGCAATGATAGTACATGTTGTGACTGCTTGACAGTAGGAAACACCCTGAGTTCAAAAGAGAACAATTGCAGGATTTACTTCTACCAGAAAAGTAATTTGGAGCTAAACATTCAATAAATTGGAAGGGTTCTTTCGAAAAAGGAACATGTTTATAGACAATCACTTCACGGCAGGGAATTGAAAGCTAAATATCGGAAAAATTCTACAAAGTTGAAGTTAATCTCAAACCTGTCCATCCAAGGTCAGCTTGGCTGTTTGCAGCTTAGTTAACTAAAATAAATAAGAACAGGGTCACATTTCTAATTGAACTATATAAGCCCATAGCTTAACCTTATAATTAAACAAAAAAATATTGAAACGTTACTTGCTTACTCTTTTTAATTCTTTGTAAATTTCAAGTTTATTTTTAACAAAATTGGAGTAGTATTATCATAAGCAAAAGGTAACTTTCAGAGCGTCCAAATAGCACTGTTCTTATCTAAAAGCTATAGTATGCTAGCTTGGAAGGAAGAATGGAAGGCAAATAAATAATGTTGTAAATTTCTGACATGTAGATAAAACAAGAAGTAAAAAATGTTGAAAATGTTATGAAAGTAAGGCTACACTTTATGGAAAGTAATCCAAAATGACTGTACCAGCAAAAAAATGAATAAATTATAAAATTTGAATCATTTATAAATACCTTGATTATGCAATAACATAGAACTAGTGCTGCAAACATAAACATGAGATAATCAACCACAACACGAATAATGGTATAAGTTTGCTTCCCAGAAGCATGCAGACCATAGAATGAACTGACAATATCAGTTGTTAAGAACACAATGTTGCAAAATATGACAACAAACAATATACGTTTCCTAGATATGAGAAAAGTTTTAATTTATGATTTATGAAAGTTAAGTTACTTTATACTATTAGCATTGAAGATTTTGAAGTATAAAGCTGCTGATCTAGCCTGATCTAGCGTATTTAAATATATATCATATTCACAAATCAAAGGTCTAGAGTAATTTTGAATACTGTAACTTTAAATACATTCAGGATTTGGAGCAAAGACCCTTCCTAGCTCTTAATATCACTAAAAGACACTTGCACTTGCATGTTCTTTTCACCTCTTGGAAAAAAGTTGAAATCTGCATAGCACCATGACTTGACAATCCTCTATTTCTTTACATGTGTAAATATGCGTTCAAAAATTATTATACAATTAAAAAAAAACAGAAGTAATAAGATTAATAAACAAACCTCAAACTCTCTAGTTGTAGTGGTGATGTATTTTTGACCACAACCTGTGAATAAATTTAAATACCTTTAAGTCCCTCAACACCTTTCTACAGGACCTCAATACCATTTTTTTAGAGGCCTGTAAATGGTCCCTAACTTCATGGGGAACTAAGTGTTGTTTATAGGTTTCCCACTGTAGGAAAGGCACCATACGTTCTAGTGTTTTTACAATTCTTTTAGTGATTTTAAGAAGGCAGTGTCCTATAACCTGAAGCTAATAGCCATAAAAAATGGCTGTAGACCAATTTACTACAGTGGATAAGGCTAATCTAAAAACATTTATGAAAAAGTTTTGCACGAATAAAATTTTTCAGACTTCTTTTTTTACTAACAATTAGCGTTAAGTTGGTTTGATGTTTTAACATCCCTCATTAGGCCACCCATCTTTAGAGATGGGAATAAAGGAAGGCCCAAATTACTAATTGAAACAGTTGGCAAACGATATCATACTCCAGGATGCATTGCCGCTTATTTTCCCCCTATTTTCTACTTTCCTGATTTTCTGACTTTCTCAAGTGTTTCTAACTGCTTTTAAGTATTTTTCTGAAATTTGCCCTTACTGGTGAAATAGGCCCCCTACCTTGGGTCTAACCACTAAATGCAAGCCCTTGGTTTACAAACCCAATAATGCCTAACAGATTGCATCAACGAGACACAACAAAATGCTGTCATTCACAAATACTTATAGCATGTAATTTATAGACCTTAACAAGGCTCCCAACCCTATCAGTGCCCCCACGATCTCTACAGGATCCTAAGTTAAGTTTCAGGGAAGGAATGCCCCTATATAATATATTGTGACTTTCGAGCTCCGACCCTAACCCTTACTGATAATAACCTAACCCCCGTCTAGGTCTGCAGATTGAAAAATTTCACTTGCATCCTGGAGTATGATATCGTTTGCCAACCGGTTGAAACTTTATTTCTCAGCTTTCAACATCTTTTTTCAGTCCTTGATTATTAGGACCTTCTTTTTATTCCTATCTCTAAAAAAGTGATGATGATGGAAAAAGGGTGATGGAAGGAAGGAAGACCTTTTGCTAGACCTTTTGCCGGGAAAGTTTATAATTAGTACCAGATGTTACTAATCAATAAAATTGATAGCTAATCGATAATTAATCAATTTTTAGCACTCAATTAAATTATCACCATAGATTTTTAATCGATAATATCGATTACAGTGTTAATAATTGATATTGATTATTAATATCAATATAATCAATACCTCATCCCTATCGATGTTTAATCGATAATATTGATGAAACTATCTTATTGATATAATAGATATTTATATGATCGATATAATCAATACTCACAATTTTTTAGGCGTTAATTATTTATCGATTAGGGGTCACTCACATATCGATTTTTCCTGCGCAACTAACGTCATTGTGACGCTATCTGAAGAACCCCCCACCCCCCTTTCTTAGCGTCATTTACATAAATATACCAAAAATTGATGAAAGTAATTTTCCTTCTCTATTACAGATATTGATATTCCAGCCACATTGATTTTTGTGCTTCGTTTCGCACGGTTTTAAAACAAGTGATTTTGACTTATGACTTTCACATTTGTTTGTCCCCAGACAAACGGCTCGTTGTTTTGTCATATTTATGTAGACGGTCCGTCAGCGCGGCCCTTGTATATCAAAATACGGCCCATCTATTTTTTATTGCGGTATCTCTGTTTTTATGATTAGGGAGATAATAACATATTCCTACAAACGTAACGGAAGGGTATTGGATATCATCTCTGTTATATTTTATGCGTTTGAATTAAGGTGTAGCGAAGGATGGAATACAAAATGTTACAAGTTTGAAAATCGATATTCTGTTGAAATTTCTTAGCCTCATAGGCTCTGACCCCCCCACCCCTCGCGTCACAATGAAGTTAGTTGCAGGAAACATTGATATGTGGGTGACCCCTTATTGTTTTTAATTGGTATATTCAATCAATTAATTATCGATTAGCTATCGATTTTAATCGATAATTGATTTTATCTGCGATTTTATTGATAAGTAACGTCTGATTAGTGGTGAAAATTTATGGAGTCATTATGTAATGTTTTGCTGCTAAGCTAGCTAATTATAACTGTAGTTGAAATGGTGTATTGTGTCTGGCAAAAGGGGTATTAAACAAGGGATGTTGACATTAGACCAACTGATGGTATTTTTTACTAAGAAATTATTTTCTATTTTGTCAAAGTTTTTGTTTTTATAAAGATTTTCCTTGTGGGTTTGCTAAGTGAAAAGGCCAATTCTGAGAGTTTTAGGGGAACCATGTATGGATGGAACAGGACCCTGCCGACGCACCGGACTGTCCGGTGTATTTGTCCGGTGGCAAAAAGTATCCTTTCGCTACGCCGGACGCAATAAGTCTGGTGTCAGTCCGGTGTTGCATTCAGGGAATTTTGGACGCCGGACATTTATTAAACAAAAAATTAAGAAACACCGGACGCACCGGACTGGTCATGTCCAGTTTTTTGATTGTCAGGTGGAAAAAAATATCCTTCTTTGACACCGGACATCGGACTTCCTTAAGTCCGGTGTAGAGATTGTCCGGTGGTAAAAAAAATTCTCATTTTACACCGGACTTTTGCGTGTCCGGTGTTCGTTAAGTCCGGTGCGTCGGCAGGGTCCTGATGGAACCTGAGTGCTTTTGCCAAATAACTTACCAGTATAAAATAGAATACCATTATGCTCAACATTAAAAACTGCAAATAAACCGGGAAAGCAAACAAAAGCCAGTGAGCAAACGGACTCAGTAAATTGGAAAGTGCAATGTTTTTAAAATAGAATGAAAACAATGTTGTCCGAAGAGCTGCCCAAATCAAGCAAGTAAATAGGAAAATAGTTTGATATGACAGTCTTCTATGTCTGTAGTATAGTATCAACACCAGCTGCCATATGATTAGTAAAAACAAAAGACCATACAAAGCCGTGAATGAAATTGTTAAACTGAGATGAACTTGAGCGCTGATTGAAGGTACTATGGTCTTTGAGGTTGGTTCGAGGACGTTTTCCATGATTACTTTATCCTTAAAAGATATCTTTCCAAATCACAAAATCATGTCCGTCAATTCAAAAGTCTTTGCTTTTCTGGTTTCTTTTTCGACAAAAAAATGCTGCTAGCTGCGCCGGCCATTTGCAAATTTTTTTAAAAGGTTCTGACGAAATCACAACATCTAGCTCGAGTGCCGCTTTAAAATCTTTGTCTTGTTAAAAAAGCTGATTCGGCAATAATTTCGTCCCTACCTTCTCAGAACTAAGGGAAGCATTCTGGTTTCATGTAACGCAACCGATCAGGGTGGACAATGACAAAGGGTTTTTCCCTTCAATTTCTCGATTTCCCTTTTACCCAGGCCCCATTTCCTTCTTTTCCGAGAAAAGAAAATGAAAGTAGGCAGTCTGGCAGAGTGCGATTCTTTCCAAACAACCAAAATGGACTCAACTAGAGAAATTGTTGGCCAAAAATACACTTGCTGACTTTTAGACAACTAATGCTAAACGTTGAAGTAAACATAAAGGTTTAAACAACCAAAATGTCTGATGTTTGTTTGGTATGTATTATTGTTATGTAGTTGCATGCATTTTTCTATGCTTCATCTTTTTTTTTAAGTGACTTTTTGATCACAAGAATCACAAGCAAGCAGTCAAGAACCTGCAAGTTAGGATACCTTCAGCAATCTCTCCTAACTAGGAAAGTTGTATCCTAATTTGGAGATTTAGGTATCCTAGATAGGACAGTTAGGAACATTTGGCGAGTTCCTGTAGGACCCTGCCGACGCATCGAACTTAACGAACACCGGACACGCGAAAGTCCGGTGTAAAATGAGAATTTTTTTTACCACCGGACAATTTCTACACCAGACTTAAGGAAGTCGGATGTCCGGTGTCGGAGAAGGATATTTTTTCCCACCAGACAATCAAAACACCGGACATGGCCAGTCCGGTGGGTCAAGTGTTTCTTAATTTTTTGTTTCATAAATGTCCGGCGCCCAAAATTCCCTGTATGCAACACCGGACTGACACCAGACTTATCGGTCCGGTGTAGCGAAAGGATACTTTTTGCCACCGGACAGTTCGGTGCGTTGGCAGGGTCCTGTTCCTGTACGCGGTCGCAATCAAAAAAATCATAACCACACTCATAAAAAAATTACATTTGCATCTTTTTTTACCGTTTTTTGCCTAGACGACGATATAGCAAACATAAGTGAGTATAAGCAGACTGTGCCTTTAATTGGCTGTAAAAAATGTCTGCGTCGGTAGAAATTTTTCCAACTTTCAACAATGATAGAAGATATATACCGTCAACTGCTCCAACTTGGGACTATCTTATGCAACATGGGACAGCCATTCCACCACCATTTTACCGAACCTCCAAAGTCATTTGATTTGAGTTCAATGAACCGCGTATTAAGAAATAAATGATTTCTCTTTCGCACTGAGTAGGCTTTTAAATCGAAATATGAAAAAAGTGGACATTCGGCATCCCGTCATTTTAAATGAAAACAAAAGTTAAAAAGGGCGCGCTATCAGTGAAAGTTATCGTGACATGGTATGACAGAAAGTATGATTGATAAACTTGGTGGAGTTATCAAAACAAATTTGTTGTCAAAGAGATTTCACAGTAAGTGAAAATACAGGCCAGATATGAACATGTCCCATGTTGCGTACACTCGTCCCAAGTTGGAGCAGTTGACGGTACCTATTTTTAAAAAAATTTAGCGCATTTTTTATCTTTCTACTTCTTCATCTTCCATGAAACTCTCAAAGTCAAATAGAATTAAGCACACAAGATATTCTTATAATTGTGAAATGTGGTTCGCACTTTCGCTACGGTGGAGTCAGTCAGGAACAATGTCTTAGTTAGAACAATGGCCTAGTTTTATTAGAAATAGGAATAATAGATTCTTTCTTTTTGAACACTAAGCAAAGAATATAGTTTCAATCAGTGACTCTGATCTGCCTTTTAATCCTATCTATTAGAAGGGTGTCTGAATTTGATGAAAAAGACATCAGACCAACTAATGGTATACTTGTCAGACAAAACCATAAGAAGACAATCCTATGGCTTACAGTATTAAACACTGTCTTAGAATAATTTCTGTTTGATGTTATGTGTGTATTTTTAAACCAGTTTTCTTTTAATTATTTCTTTTAGAGATTTCCATTACCTCAACTTGAAGGTGACTTTCGGATCAAACTGAAAAAAAGGAGACAAAGTATAGCATTCAAAAAAGGACCAAGCTGGCATACTAGACATCTCACAGTTAGTATCTTTATTTTTCTAACAAAATGTTTATTAGAGGTCTCTGTTTGAAATAAGAGGGTAGCCAACAAACTTACAAGTGTATCATTTTAAAACTCAATCAATGTTACTTGTTTTGAACTTGAAAATAGAGTTGGCAATAAACAATTTTTTAGGCTCTTTTGACTTATGTCTTAATCACGGTACAAAATGGGTTTATATGGGTTTAGTTTGACTATCAGTCAGAAGACTGTAGCATGAAGGTAGAGCGTCCAGCTTCAGTGCACAAGGGCACAAGGTTGAGGGTTCGATCCCCAGCCGGGTCAAGATAATGATGATGCCTCTCTGTTTGATGCTCAGCAACTAAAGAGACGGATTAAGGGTAAGTGGAGAAATCCCCTACTTTCAGGTAGACAGCTATACAAAAAGACTGCGTCTCAAACTTACTTACTTACTTATCAGTCAGAAAAGAAAAAAAAACAAACTAGTTTTTCAGGTTTTTGGAAGTGAAGATAATATTTTTTGGGACTCTCCTACCTGTGTTTTTTTGGATGCGCATTAGTGAATCCCTCATAATTACTCATAGATCTTGTTAGATATATTATTTATGACTCATTTGAATTTTTTTTACTTATGCCTTAGGTCTTACTGAATGAGTTGCTAATATCTGAAAATGAATATGCTTTTCATACTGGATCTATGCTGCACATTGTTCAACTTGAAAATGTAAGGTTATTTAGATTAACACAACTATTGTATAAACTAACTGTAAAAAATGTAGATTTCTCTGCTTATCACTATGTTTCTTTGTTTCAGTTACTCTGTAGTCATGGTATTGACAAATGCAGATTAAGTCAAAAATACCCCTTTAGATAAAAGTTGCAAATCTGTAGATCAATTTGTATTATTCTTGAAAAGAGCAGAACAAACATGTACCAAAAGGAGCATTCATAGAGAGTTGTCAAATAAACTGCTTTTGTTACTTTTTGATACAGATAAACATATATGATGGAAGTAATTACAAAGAATGGACCATTCATATCCGGTTAATTGAAGGTGTGAATTTCAATGGCTCCACAGAATTCTTTATTGCATTCCCAGTAAGATTTTCAGTATATTTGTATGTTATTATTTTAAACTATGATCTTTATTTTAACATATTTCTTCAGCCAAAATTTTATGACTTTCATCTGTTTTGAGAAACGAGCATCCTTTTAAACATGATTTGCTCCAATAGCTCAAGCAGTGCTGAACAATCCACTCTTGACAATTAGTGCACTAACTGAAAAACCCATTAAATACAATTTGGAATCTTGATTTCAGGATTTTTATAACAAGAAAAGTGCCTTTATTGAATAATTGATGCATTTTTACGTACTGATATTCATTTTATTGAGCCTGATTCTATGACTTTGGTAAGTTAAGATCAATTTTAAATTTTCTACTATCAACAATACTATTTTAAGGAATCACTCAGAATCACTTTCTATTTCTTAAAATTAGAGTGAGAAGTTGTTCAAAGATTGGATGAAAAATCTTCAATACTCCAAAGATTACTGGTATAAGAAGGAGAATATGCCTGATTTGGTATGATTTTGTTTCGATAATGCAGTGTTGATAGTTCTTTCATATTAGACAGATCTGTTTCAGGATGGTTTTTATATAGAGGCTTTACTATCTTTTATACTTGGCTAAATTTTGATAAAAATTCAAGAATTGCAAAATCTATTTGGTATAGTTTTATTAAAAAATCAAAAGGCTATGTCATCGTTAGTACAAACATAGAATTGTGCTTTCATATAATAGTTTGTATTGACCACTGTTTCAAAGTGTTGTTGTGATCACTTTTTCTAAGACCACTGATAATGTATTTGATTTCGGTTTCTTTTTCAGAGCAAAAAGGTCGTCAGCAGGTGAACAATTTTGATTCATTGATTTTTATATTTGGTATCTTAAAGGGGCTAATCTTAGTGGGAACTAATTTTCACTGTTTGCCCGAACCGAAAAAATGTTTGGAAGCTCAAAACCGCAAAAATTAATTGTCACAAAAAATTTAAGAAAATTTCATAACTGAAAATAATTGTTTGATTTTTTGAATAAAATGTGTATTTCATTTTATTAACAATTTTATTGTTTAAGAAGATGATTGAGTGAAACTTGAACAGGGCTTTTCTGATATCACTTATTAATTGAATAGTTCCCTTAACCCTTTAAGTGTCAATGTCGTGTATATCAGACATGGGCTATGTAGGAGGGCAAAGCCCTCCTGTACTGCCTGCCCAATTTGAGTTAGAATTCGTCATTTTTGGTCTCGTAGGAATTGGATTGGGCTTTATGGTCAAGCAAAAACAGAATCAAAAGTGAGTCTTTCCAGCGAGATTATAAGCCAAAAAGTCAAAAAATGCAAACATTTGACAAAAATCCACTTTTTTAAAGATTTTTTGACCATTTTTGGTCAACAAGTGATCCAAGAACCTCCAAATTTGACCCTGATTTACTTGATTCTGTCCTCCAGCGAGGAGCCTGACTGCTTTAATTCCCTTACCTACCCCACCTCTACCGCCGCCCAACCCACCCTTAACAAGCTTCTAACTCCTTCTAGATCCGGAGATATAAGCCTCCAAAGTTTGAACTAGCCATTTTCTTTAAAAGACTTAGAAAAAAATGACCGTGGCACTTAAAGGGTTAACTCATTTTCCAACAATAATTTGTGAAATCTATGAAGTTCAAGTTCAAGAGAAAAAACATTCTGATTCATTATCTTTTGCATGTATTTTTTTAGTAATGATAATGACTACTTCAAAGCAAGTTTGACATTGTACAACAATATTTCTGCTGGAGTTATAATACATAAGAATTCAACACTGAAAGAATTGGCACGAGAAGTCAATATGTTTTGTCACTGTAAAATTTGTATTGTGGACAGACGAGAAGCGCAATTGTTTGCTGTTGACAAAAATGGCAAAGGTAAGATTGTGAAGTGATTAGGTTTCTATTAATACTCCATTATAATATGGTGCAAGATCATCCCAAGAAATTTCTATAGTGTGTCCTGAAAAAAGAACAGGTTCTATATAAATCAAAATCATTTATCTTACTCCATTGTGAATTATTACCTTAGAAGAAAACTCTTTGCTCAATCAAAATTTAATCAATTCCCAAGGAAAATAAAATGCTTACGAAAAAAAAGAAATCAATTAAATGGGTTTTTGAAAATGGCATAATTTATTAAGTTCTATTTCGGTCTTCTTTAGATACTCTGTATAAATTTCTGCTGAAGAAAATTAATTTTGTATGACTTCCCTCCAAATTTTCTTTGATCATATTTGTTGATCAGATCTATTGAACCGAATTGAAAGCTTTTTGAAACATACTTTTGGAACATACTCAAACTAAAAAATGTTTCATTTTGGTTTTGCAATTAAATTTAAAATTTGATTGACTTTCACTTCCTTTTATGTGACATTGTCTGCTCTTCTATATATTGTACAATAATTATTCATTTTTTTCATTGCCTGTGTGCAGTCCAGTTGTTGAAAGAGGAGGAAAAGATTAATGGTTATGTGAATTCTGGTTGTGAGCTATTTTTGATGGAAAAAACAAAAGAATCAAGAGTAAGATTTGTCACTTTGATGATTTTCAAATGAATCGTCTTTTTGGACCTACCCCGGTGGGGTGGAGGTCCTATAAATTAACCCGTGTTCGTTAGTTAGTTAGTTAGTTAGTTAGTTAGTTACCAACTTTTCTCGAGATTGGCTCATTCAATTTTTCTGATTTTTTGCACAAAGGTGCATTACTATAAACCCTCGAATGTGACGGAGCCCGATTTTCGAAAAAAAAATTTTTCCGGCCGGTAGAACCGGAAATGTCCCGAAAAAAGCGGTTTTTTGAGATTTTCTCGAGATTTTATCATTAGTTTTTTGCGATTTTTTGCACATAGATGCACATTAGTACTGCCGAAAAGGTGTCGAAAACCGTTTGCCGAAAAAAAATTTTTTCCGGTTGTAGAACGGAAATTGCCGGAAATGTCGTTGTTTTTTCACATTTCCGTCACATTTTTTCAACTATTTAATTGTTTCTTTACAGAAAATGTCTTTATGACGATGCCCAAAACTTAGCATGTTTGATTTCCAAAAAAATCATCCTTTGAATCCGGAACTCCTTAAAAATCGCCGGAACAGGCGAAAACCGGCTAAAACGGTTTTCCTTCATTTTTTCAACTTATACTCGACAGATTTTCATGATTTTTTGCACAATGATGTAAAATGGCAATGCCCAAAATTGACAGAGCCCAATTTTCGAAAAAAATTTCCGGCCGGTAGAACCGGAAATTCCCGAAAGCGGTTTTTTGAGATTTTCTCGAGATTTTATCATTAGTTTTTTGCGATTTTTTGCACATAGAGCACATTAGTACTGCCGAAAAGTGTCGAAACCGTTTGCCGAAAAAAAAAATTTTCCGGTCTGTAGAACCGGAAAATGTGCCGAAATCGTCGTTTTTTCACATTTCCGTCACATTTTTTCAACTTATTTAATTGTTTACTTTCTTTACAGAAAAATGTTCTTTATGATGATGCCCAAACTTAGCATCGTTTGATTTCAAAAAAATCATCCTTTGAATCCGGAACCTTAAAAATCGCCGGAACAAGCCGAAAACCGGCGTAAAACGGTTTTCCTTCATTTTTCAACTATACTGACAGATTTCATGATTTTTTGCACATGATGTAAAATGCAATGCCCAAAATGTGACGAGCCCAATTTCGAAAAAGAAATTTTTCGGCCGCTAGAACCGGAAATGTCCCGAAAAAAGTGGTTTTTTGAGATTTTCTCAGTTTTAATTTTCTCTGAATAATTGATTAAAGTGTCGATATTATTTTTCTTTCACCGTTAAACATCGATGCGTTTCTTAATTGCTTTCTCCGTTCCAATAGATATATAAATCGAAATTTAAAATTATACATTACTTCCATTATAAATTCTAATTATTCGTTTTATAAATAGGTAGGTCCATTAAAGTATTACTTGTTTTTAACTGCATCAACTGAAAATTGATGCAAAAGGAAAACTGCATATAAATTTTATTGAAATTGATTATGTATTTTGAAACCCAGCTTTCTCATTTACTATTTATGCTATAAAACTTGATTTGAATAAAGCCAAAAGCTTCCGTCTTTTTTACACTTTCAAATAAGATTTTAAAAATCTTGATAACTATTTTTGGTCACATTTTACCTAAAACTTTGAATTTAAGGCTTTCTACTAAAATTAACTTTGAGCTTTACTAAAATATTGTTCCGTTTAATTCAATTTCAAATTCAGTTTTTCTCAGTTAAGCCTGACTTATTATGTGTTTCAATTCATTTCCACAGTTATTGGTGATTTTCTTTGAAGAAGAGGACGGAAAAGAATCATTTGTTTGTGGAACTGTTTATCATAACACAAAAGCAAAAGATATTTGTCAAGTAAGATTTAATTTCATGATGGATTGAACTTTACGCCAAACTAAAATTATCATTTTGAATGTTATGCGAGACCAAAACCGAGCAAGTTGAAAAGTACGGTCCCCTTGGGAGAAGAATAATCAAAATAAGAGTTTTTAAGGCGTTGGAGCAATGCAACATGCTCCATCCCACTAACACAAGAGAAAAAGTTTGTGTCCCATGGCTTCTTTTAATGTTTCATGGGACAAAAAGCGAGGGAAATACCCGAAGGACATGCTGATTTTGTCCCTGGGAAAAAAGTGAGACACACAAATGTTATTAAATCGATTTCACTTTTATTGATAGAAACAAAAATGGGATGGGACACAAGAAAGCGTTTCAGGTTGGTGGGATGGAGCATGTTGCATTGCACCAACGCAAAAAGAATTCTCGTGTTCCTAAGCCTTCAGGGGGGGGTGACGTTCGTAAAATAAATTATGCATCAGACAAAATACAAATAAGATTTTATCTTGGTAAATCTTTTGGTATTTGGGTAAACAATAGTTGTAACAAGTTGTAATTGCATCGTTTTCTCTGTTGCTTCTTGTTTGTTATAGCAATAGTACGTATGGTCCTTTTTTCATTGATAACCTTTTTTTTATTTTAGAATCCTAAGAATAATGAAATTCCTTTCATTCGTGGCAAAATGCGATCATATGACCCACAGGGTGATGTTACTTTGAACTATGTCAATCGTGAAAAAGGTACACTCGAAATGATGCTTTTTATTAAGTATTTTTGCCTGTAGAAAACATAATGATATAATAAAACTTATGCACCATATCCTTGCTGGCATAATTAAACTAAATATTTTATTATATCAAACTAAATCACTCTTAATCTGGTTGGCTAATTATGTTTTCCAGTCTCCAAAATGAGAACCTCCCCTATTATTGATTATTATTTACTAACACTGACAAATGTATAACTTCTTTTTCCTTTAATAGTTTTCTTTTTAGATACTCCTTTGGGTGAAAAAGAAAAACCAACTACGTTCTTCTACGGTAAAAAAATTTAACTAAATTTTACCACAACATAATTTATTTAGTCAAAGGTTTTCTGCATTTCATCATCACTGAGAAAGCACATAACAATGCTAATGTGTTTCACCAATAAACTTTGGTTCAGAATTGGCTGTTCTTAATTTTTTGGACTTTTCTTGCTTAAAATGTTCTTACAATGTTCTTTAACATGATTTAAATCTGTTAAGTTCAGTGTTAAAATCAATTTTTGCCAATTTTCAGCCTCGTGTTCTTATAAAATTGTTTTTATATTAAAAAAAAGCATATATCTCGTATAAACTTTTTTTACCTTTATACCTTTAGATGGGAAAGGGAACTGGAAGGATTCTACAGGTACACATTTTCAACTGCAAAGTTATCATTATTTTTAGTAAAATCCAGCCAGAATTTACTCGTTTTATACTTTACAGTAGAGTTATTTATAAATTATGTCTGCATAACTGGAACCTCTGCAATTGAAAGTCTACTTAACCTACAGGTTTTCTGGTCCCTTCAGTTAATAATGCCTTATAAACCAGACTCCATAAGTCGAACAAATTTACGTTCGTGTTATGTATGTTCAAGTAATAACGACTTCACTACATTAGAAAATGTTTGTACTATTTTTAGTCGTCTAAAGGGGCTGTGTCCAGAATAACACATGTCTATATTGTTTTTTGGACCTACCGGGAGGTCCTTTAATTTGACCGTTGTCCGTTCGTCTGTTACAAGCTTTTCTCGGGATTGGCTCATTAGTTTTTTTTAATTTTTTGCACAATGATACAAAATGGCAATGCCTGAAAAGTGACGGAGCCCGATTTTTGAAAAAAATTTTTGGGGGGCAAATTTGGGCCAAAAACTACCTAAAAATAAGGTTTTTTGGACTTTGTGCAAAATTGCTTCATTAGTTTTTCCTGATTTTTGGCAGAAAGATAGAGTGCAAGGGGACCCTAAAATGTGGCTGAAGTAACTTTTTTTCTCGGAAAATTTTTTTTTTCGTCGTCAAATACGGATTTTCGCAAATTTGGGCCAAAAACTACCTAAAAATAAGGTTTTTTGGACTTGGTGCAAAATTACTTCATTAGTTTTTCCTGATTTTTGGCAGAAAGATAGAGTGCAAGGTACCCTAAAATGTGGCTGAAGTAATTTTCTCGGAAAATTTTTTTTCGTCGTCAAATACGGATTTTCGCTTTTTTGGGGAAATTCCCTTTTACCATTTTCCTGTTAGCAGCTTTTCTCGGGATTGGCTCATTAGTTTTTTTTAATTTTTTGCACAATGATACAAAATAGCAATGCCTGAAAAGTGACGGAGCCCGATTTTTGAAAAAAAATTTTGGGGGCCAATTTGGGCCAAAAACTACCTAAAAATAAGGTTTTTTGGACTTTGTGCAAAATTGCTTCATTAGTTTTTCCTGATTTTTGGCAGAAAGATGGAGTGCAGGGTACCCTAAAATTTGGCTTAAGTAATTTTTCTCGGAAAATTTTTTTTCGTCGTAAAATACGAATTTTCTTTTTGGGGGGAATTCTGTTTTTTTTAAAACCATTTTCCTGTTAGCAGCTTTTCTCGGGATCGGCTTTTTATTTTATTTTTTTTTCATTTTTTGAACAATGATACAAAATAGCAATGCCTATAAGTGACGGAGCCCGATTTTGAAAAAAAAAATTGGGGTAAATTTGGGCCAAAAACTACCTAAAAATAAGGTTTTTTGGACTTGGTGTAAAATTGCTTCATTAGTTTTTCCTGATTTTTGGCAGAAAGATAGAGTGCAAGGTACCCTAAAATGTGGCTGAAGTAATTTTTCTAAGGAAAATTTTTTTTTGTCATAAAATTTTCAAAAAAAGACGACCAAGTTACACAATGATAAAAGAAAATAAATCAGACGTTTTTGCATTGTTCTAAAACTTATTGTGTTTGCTCAATACCAATAGTAAAATATGTAGAGTAAGTAAGTAAGTATTTATTTACCATTTAACACTACAGAAAAGATACAAGAATACCTACTTTTATCTGATATTGATCAAGGTAGGTCCATTCAGCATGTTGCTTGTTATACATCTCTTGATCTAAAAATCAAGATTGATTTAAAAATTTATTGTATCTATTTAGGAATATTGCTGATCAGAAAAAACAAACAATTTATTGAGGATAGATCAAGAACACATTCTATGACATCACAAGAGTTTAATATATATCAAGAAGGCCGTGAAAAGGTTTGTTTTTTATTGCAATATTCATGATACCTTATCCTATAATATTTTTGTCAGACAAGGGAAATTTGAAATTAACTCAATCCGACCCAAGAAGTAAAAAATTAAATCTTCTGGGATTTTGTCAAAAAAGCTTCAAAATTCATTGAAATTGTTTAAATTTAGACAAAATAGAAGAGCCTATCCCCAAAATTAGCTCTCGCTAAAACTATAAAACTTAAAATCCCCCAAAATGAGATTGTACCAAAAGTCTTCAAGATTAATTCTGCTCACCAAATTAAGTAAAGTAAATAAACTGGAGTCAAGTTCTTATTATTTGAATTTTCTTTTCAAATTCACCCTTCTCAATTTCTTTTGCTTAAGATATATAACATTTTTAAGGACCTATTAGTGACAGGCGTGGTTACAGAAAATATTCAAAAGTAATGACGGACGGAGAATTTTTCTTTTGCTAATTATCATCTTATTTATACTTTTTACTTTTCATTTGGGAGTAATATTGTGCTTAAAAAAAGAATTTTGAGTAGCCCAAATGCCGCTGAGAGAATTTGCAGCAATGATGAGTGAGATATAGATGGCCTGCCCTACTGTGTGACATTATAATATAAAAATAATATAATATTATATTATAATTATGAAGTGTATTTACCTGTGTACTGTCTGTTATTTCGTTCTAGGCACAAAAAGTGATCAATTCTCAAAGGATCAAAGACGCACAAGAAGCTCTGTCTAAAAAAGAAGATATCTCACCATCTCCAAGTATGGGCTCAATCAGTGAAGCAAAGGAAGATACATCAATATGTTGGGGAGCTTTCACCGACCCTGATACATGTGGATATAATTTTAATCCCATCATGAGTGTATTTGAATCGAGTATCTCAGATGATGACACTACTTCCCAATCAATTGAGGATTATTTCGGAGATGACAATGATTCGCATGATCTGCCAGCTGACACCAACGAAGATACAACATCTGTTGCTGATATGGAGGCTGAAGCTCAAAGGCTCGACAGCTCTATCAAAATGAAGGAAACTGGAGCCATAATTTCAACTAATGTTGCAGCAAACTCTCAAATTGAAAATGAAACTGCCGTTGAAAACAATTTTGATGCAATTGATAGTGCAGATGGGCCTGAAGAATCACCAATACTTGATGCACCTAATTCGCCAGAAGCTTTAATCAAACAGTACCAAGATGTGGTACTGACTTCAGTTGAGCACAGCATTGATGAACCAAATGAGACGAGAGAAGACTCCAGTCAAACCAAACCGCAGAATCAACCGAAATTGCAGGATCCTCCTATTGAAGTAACTAATCAACCAGCACCAATTATCTCTACCCCAACAGCAAAACCTATTCTCATACCAACAATCAAGACCATCACATGTGAGCTATGTGATGATTACTCAAAATCAAAACCACAAAATATTTCATCTCATTATGTTTTAGATGCTATCACAAACACATCCCAAGATAGTTACATTTGCTTAAGTGGTGTACACCTGTTGAAAAGAGGTCAGCAATACAGTCTACAAGATGGTTGTGAAGTTAAAGCAGGAATCAAGGATACAGAATGGATAGATGCCGTCAAAATCAAAAATTCTGTTAAACGTAAATTAGGCCCTTTTACATGTTTATTTGTACCAAGCGTTCGGGGTAAAGGCTATTGGCTGATCAGACAAACGGAGGATCTGGAAGATTCAAAACATCAACCAGAGCTGAAAGAACCATCTTTTCCACCCCCTAAGGAAGTTCTTATTACGGAACCGAGTGACCAGGTTGTGCATGTATCAAGCCTCCCTCAGAATAATTCATCAAGTGAAGACGAAATCAATACAGACGAAAATCAAAATCAAACGCAAGCAGCAGTTGACTCTCAGAGAATGTTTCAATCCACAGCTACTGAAATGTTTAAAGGTGCACTTGTTAGTGCTTCTGATGCCTTTAAGAACGGTGAAAAATATTTCAATAATGTTTTGGAAGGCCGACGACAAAGTACTGTGTCACTTTTGCAAGAAGATAAGAACATTCTGAGAGATGAGTTTGTTTTGGTTGGCGAAAGATTCGTTAAACCTTTAAAGAACACTGTCTTCACTATTTGCACTCAAATGGAAAATGTTAATGTATGTCAACAGAAGAAGCTTGGTGACGACTTTGAGAATCAACCAATTGGATGGCTCGTTCGGGGAGAATTTTGTACCCTTATCGCAGAATTTCTTAAAATTGGTCTCAAAGAACAAACCAACGTTTTCAAACGGTTTTTCGCAGAACAGAAACCAATATCACTCTGGGATGTTGCTCGTGAATTTGCATCTGCTTTTAAAATATACGAGTTTGATTGTGTTTTGAGAAGTATCAAGGATGCTAATTTGAGATCTGATGATGAGCGATTCCGAGCTTTCTTTTGTCAGTTGTTAAATCGTAGCAATTCTGATGGTACCGATAAATTGATTGTCAGCTTTTTCCAAATGTTACCACTTATGACTAACAAGTTGGAGAAATTTTATCACGAAGATTCTTTTTGGAGAATGAGTTATTCATCTGGGTTTAGTACCTTACAAGATGAGATTATTTTGTCTATGAGACACTTCAATGGTTGGCCATTTGAATTACATTTAGATTTTGAGAAGCGATTTAACCCTACTATACCGACAAAACGTGAAATTGTAGCTGCAAAGAAAAGAGAAGAACAAATTAACCAAGACAGTCTTCTAATGATGGAGTAAATTTTTGAAATTGTTTTTTTTTCTTATAATGAAACTTTGTGTAAACTTTAAAATGAAACAATGAAGCTTGAATTTAAAATTGTACTTGAATTTGAATTATATATTTGATAAAATGTAGTGGGATTGGATTGGGTTCAAAGATGCTGGTAAATCATTATTTGTTTTCCATTGTTTCAAATTTTTTGTTCAGTTGATGTTTTTTATATAAAATTTGATTCCCAAAGTACCATATATTGTTTGTAAATGAATTATTCAATTTAAATAGTTTTATATTTGTAAAATTTAACGTTTTTAATTTTCATCATTTATACCTTTTCTACAGAATTTTCCATACCATTTCAATTATTTTTTTTTAACTTCATATTATAGAGTTATGATTGAAAGATGTTTATTAAAGGTTTTGTTTTTACATAAGTGTTCGCGTTTCATATCAGACACATATTTCATATTGGGACAGTGTCTGCCTATTGTTACGCTGATATAACCAAAAAATGTTTTTCTCTTCCTCTTTTTGACCAATCTTGTTCCACATCCGTGTCAATCCAATGTGAAAATGCTTGTGAATTAAAATTGATGAGTAAGCAAACGATATCACTCTTATCTAAAACCAAAACCTTTAAATATTTGTTGCCTTCTTTTGGTTTTGTGTCAGTTTTATTGACTAGCTTCTTAAAATTATTATGAATATTGATGAAAATAATTTAGTCTCGTTGATTTTTAACAAAATCTACTGAATATGAACTTTTTTTTTGATTCATTTTTTTGTAATTTTTGTACGGGATTTATGATATGAGATCTTATGAATATAATCTGTATAGATAACAGGGATTAATTTATGACTCTATTTTTCAGGTAATAAAACCGAAAATGTTTCTCCGTTTTTCAACTTGTAGAAAGTATGTTGCTAATAGCTGTATAGCATTTACCTCAAACTTAAATCAACTTAAATTTTGCTCGTGATGGGATTGTTGAAAATGCAGTTGAGAACTAAATCAGTTAAAAAATTTGAATTTAGTGGCGTTTTTTTTTAAAAGAGGAGTTTTGCAATTTGTCGGAAAAATGTTAGTTATTAGCCATTTTCTACCATACTTAACTGCCCTAAATTCCTATTTCACTTTTATAATTCTCTATAAACCGTCTTTATTTGTATCATCTATTACATTCTCGTGCGTTTTATGTCTATCTATGTGTGTTAAAGGTTTTATTTTTACATAATTGTTCCCGTTTCATATCAGACACATATTTCATATCAGGGCAGTGTCTGTCTGATTGTTATATTATGCTGATATAAGCAAAAAATTGTTTTTCTTTTCCTTTTACTGACCAATCTTGCTCCACATCCGTGTCAATCCAATGCGAAAAAGCTTGTAAATTAAAATTGATGAGGAAGCAAACGATATCACTCTTATTTAAAAACAAAACCTTTAAACTTTCAAATTCATAATGCTTTCTTTGCTTTTTTTATAATTTTCTTTAATCGATTTCAATAATTTACTTTATAGTGAAGCAGTAAAAAATAATGATAAAGTGAAACAAAGATTGTAAAGATTATAAGAGTCTTCCACCACTGCCGTTTATGGTGAATCAACTCTGGTTATGGCTAACCATGTCATGCTGCAGAAGGTCGAAAATCCTAAATCAAGAAAGAGGTTTGTGCAGGTGAAGACTACTGACTGGCGATAGAAAGGTTTGGAATCTTTTCTTTTGATCTTTTTTTACTTTTTTGTTGACCACTTTACAGGGACATTAGGAGCTAAATGGAAATTTGAATACTACAATCAAGGTCATAATATTCGAGAAAAAAGGTAAATTCCAACGAAACCTTACAGCCACTTAAACAATTTAGAAGCGCTCTAGCTTAGGTTGAAAGGGTAGAGTTTTAACTGAGTTTAGTGTAAGAAAGCCGTGGCTGGAATGTTTACCACATTGTCTTTTCAGTTAATTGATGTTCTATCTCTGATTCGTAGCTCTATAAAAACATCAATTCTGCCATTTTATTCTTGGTAGATAGTTTTGGGAATTCCTCTCGTATTTTCCTTCACAACAAGCTTTTGTTGTTAGACATCTTTGAATCTTGGCCCAATAAAACACTCTGAACTAATTTTGGACATAGGGGAAGAAATTTTGAGGAAGTAATACTTGTTAGCCAAATTAAAATTATAAGAACTAAACTAAATTTGAAATGACAACTTTCCTGTCAGTTTAAATGATTAATTTTGAAGTTGTTAGCTTGGAATTTTAACAGTATTATCTGCATGTACTTTTTCATCGATTTCTGAAAAAAATCACTAAAATATTAAGTTTGGAAATATCTTAATTATGATACTACACGCTTTTTTTATAAGAATACACTTTTTAAGAATGTCCATATGAAATGGTCAAAAAATTAAGAATAATGCTAAGAATATCACCATCATGGATTTTTGCTACTTAAGTTAAGAATGCCATTTCAGAGCATTTTCAATTATAAATTGTCAAAAATGCCATTTTATGCTTGAGACGTGTATGTATGTTAAATCTAGTCTGAATTAGGATCCTAACCTAAGAACATTTGTATATTCCTGTAATATTCCTGTAAGAATATTTTAGGATGATTTCCCCCAAAAAGTTAAGAATATCCATGATAAAATGGATTTACAACATTCTTATAAAAAAGCGTGTAGGCAGTGTGGTTTTTTGGCGGGGGAGGGGGGCTCAAAAGAGGCACGAAGGCTTAAGAAAGGTGGTTAGGAAATCAGAAGTTGGGTAGCACTTTAAATAAGAGAGTGAAACGGTTCTTCAAAAAAGAAAATTAAGATTTAAAGGCAAAATATTTTTTTTAAATGAGTGAAAAGAATAGATAAGGTAGCCAAATGCCTCGTCATCTAATTAGTGACGCGCATGAATGGATTAACGAGATTCCCACTGTCCCTATCTAAGGATATACCGCAAATCCCTTGTTTTACAGTAATTTTATTTTTTTTTAGAATCCTTTTCATATTGTATATTTTTTTAGATTCTCAATTCCCTTCATCTTCTGAAAGCCTTTTTGCATAGAGAGAAGTGCTAAGAAAATACACGTCAACCGCACTGCACGATAAAAGGGGCTGAAAAATATCTCAAAATGTTTCTACTAATAATACTCTAACTAATTCTTCAGTCTTTTACAGTGTTCGATACATAAGTAGAGCGATGTCAGTCAGAAAGAAAAGTCTAATTATACTGGAAACTTTCGACGTGTGCAAGTGATTCTTAAAGTTATCATTTATTTATTTTTTCGTTGGGATCTATCCGCCCTCTGATCCTCCCTTAAAGAAAATATTTTTTTATGAAACTTTGCATTTTCTGTTTGAAATAAAGGGAAATTTACATTTCTTTTGGGTTAAGTGGTATATAGACAAAATACGTTCAAGATGAAGAAAATTATTTCCAAAATATTTTTTTCATATTAATTGCGTTTTCTTTCATACAAAAATACTGTTTTGGTTCAATAATGGGCTGGACTAAATTTTTTATATTTTTTTACAATTTCTTTTTTATTGCTTGCTATTTCTTTTTACTAAATGGGAAAGAAATTTGGAATAAAAAGGTTCTTCCATAACAGTTAGGGGTCGTTTTTGAAGATACAATTCATTTTTTTTCTCGGTGTGAAGATGAAAAAATCACCTTGAATATGAAAAGCATAAGAGTATTCTTTTAACAAGGGGGTAAAAAGGTCTCTTTAAAGATCCTTTCCATTAGAAGGGTCCCTTGAAAAGACTTTTTGTGCGTTGTTATAACTTGTTGGAGAAAATTTCAAATTGATCTCCTCGAAGATTGAATATTGTATTTATTTGTCACATATCCAGAATATGGTATGATACAATGGGAAATACAATAAATGATGTCCTTTAACCCAAATCTCTCATCCTTTGTCTCACATTTTAATTCTTACATACAGTTATTCAAGTTTTCATCAATTTTCATCGAGTTGACTTAATGTCTTCTTAAATGTTTGAATGTTACATATTAAACTTCACAAGCCACTTAGCGTAGCCCTCCTACTTAAGAAGTACTTGACTTTTATGTCCAAGTTCTGTTCTCATACGTATAAAATTCAACTATATAATTCTTATGATTTCATTTATTTTTTCTGATGTTTTATTGATAAAGTTATGGATGGTAAAGAGTGTGTACATGGGGTATGAAGAAATATTTGGAATTTTATGTGGAAAAAAGGAGGGGTACTTAGGCAAAATTTGTGCGAGTCATAAGGGTTCCTTTTTTACATCCTCGAAAGTCATTTACAGGGGTACAAAAGCCATAAAACACCAATTGAGTCTATGCCAGGGTCCCATTATTGCGCATATAAAAGAATCGACCCCCTAACAGGATCAAAAATTATCTCAAGATTGGACGTTTGAGAGTTTTGAGGTTTTGGAAGTTGAGCTTTGGCTGAAAATTGGAAAAATACTAAAAGCTCTGATAGCGTAGTAAAAACGCTAAAAATGACACAAAATCTTTGAAATTCAGTCTTTCACAGTGTCGATTCTCGAACTTTGGACATGCCTGATAACTCGCAAATCATTTGGCTGTTAGAGCATCTCATGTAAAATACCAGAAGGGTGTACTATTGAAACAGTGGTATGGAGTTTAGCTGCTGCATGTTGTCGAAAAACTACCTTTTTTCATCCCTAGACATCTTAGTAGGATCTCACACACCACACATTTTGTTTGGTAAGTTTATGGAAATATTAAAAAAACTCTGAAAGGGTATTGATAATGGATAGAAAATAAATATTCCTGGAAGAAGTACTCTCGGATTACTTATTTCCTAGGTTGAAATAAATATTCCCAGTTCTTTTTCCTAGAAAATTTGTACCACCTCATAAACTATGTAAATATGTTCAGGTTAATCATTTAGAAAGAGATGACTTGGAGTTTTTACAAGATACTTCACTAATTGGTAATTTAAAGTGATAGAGAAAAAGTAATAAGATTCTTTTTATTACATCTTAACGACCAACCAAATCAAATAAGAGCTTATAAAAACTCCAGATTATCCCTTTAGAAAGAAGAACCTCTTTGAAGCATCCGCTTGAATGAAATTGAAATCTAAAGACTATGTATTTAAATATTTTTAAAAGTCATCTCTAAATCAATGGGCTCAAAAAGTTTTTTTTTGAGATTTGGTAGGCTACCCTTTTCATCATAGAACATGTTTCAGTGGCTTAAAAGTTTCCATTAAATTATTCTTAGGAAGAATTCGTGTTATTCTTAAACGTTTTTGAATTAATCTGTCTTTGAACTTTCACCCAAAAAAATTAGAAAAAAAATGTAACAAAAATTTCTTCCTTTTTTTTGATTTCTAAATGACGTCTATTTTACGATTAATCCATCTTGGAAATGGAAAAATAAATCTCTAGTTTAACGAAAAATAAATTTCTTTCTTAACATTTTTTCAAGGGTTTTTTTCGATTTTCTTGTGGTTAAGTAAGTGTAACAATTTTGTAAAAAAAATTTTCGAAGTCCTTAGATTTTTTCTACCTTGTGGATACTAAGATAAAATTTAGTGAAACTATGATATTTTCCGTTTCTTCCGTTTAAGGTGATGTGTTAATGTCAAAAAAGGTAATAAAATAATATTTCGTTGTGTATCCAAATCATGGAACCAACAATGTATTTTGTTTTATTTTAGAATATATTTCGATTCTATACGAATCATCATCAGCTAAAAATATAAAACCAGTAAAATGAGATAAAATATCTACAACAAGTTCACTCCAGAATTTCGTTATGTTAGAATATCATATAGTATTTTCTCCGAATGAATTTTTTGGGCTTTCTTGGTGATGTATAAATAAATCTGCGATAGCAGTCGGAGGCGACCCAATCTGTCAACCCGAAGGTAAGGGAGGACGCTTGATTACTCCACTTACCCTTAATCATCCTCTTATAATTGCTGAGCATCAAGCAGAGATGTTATAAGTACCATTTTTGTACTATACAAAGCATATGTAGAATTAATATAACCGGCCAGTGATTGAACCCATAACCTTGTGCCTTGTAGCCGGATGCACTATCTTTGCACAACGTTCGCTGGATTATAGAATTTTGTAAAAATTTTCGTGAATAGGGAGTGAATACCTAAGGATGCTTTGGGGATGGAAGTCCAGTTTTTTTACAATATTTCTGTCTTAAGTTATATTGAAATTGAGCCAGAGTGGTTGCGTGTTCCACTGTTTACTGAAATCTCACACCTAAAACACTCCTTTTCCCACAGTGGGGATGAAAATTTTCATCAAAATCCCAAAAGAGATTACAATAGCGCTTCGTCGTGCAAACGTCATGATTATTACTTCTCTCATTTGACCGAAATTCAATCCCACAATCCTTTTCGTCTTAATTCAAAAGTCGTGAAAGTTATTACTTTTTCTTTGTAATTGAGTGTAATTTGCGTGCAAGCGTAATAAACGCAAAGGGTGATGGGATTGAATTTCAGTCAAACATAAAAATCAATGTCTATTTTTAGATTCGCGACGGTATGCTATTATATTGTTCCTAGCTCAAAATGAAGAGTTTGGAGTGCAATTTTTCTATTGAATTTTAAATGGGGACGAAATCAAAGTCGATTTCCCAGTAGGGCTGAAATTTGAGGGTATTTTTTCAAACCGGGACGAAATTTTGCCAAATTTTTCAGTGAGGCAGGGGTACTATCGGGATTGTGACACAGGGATGTCCGAAAATACTTTTTAAAAAGAAAGCTACAAGTACCTCATATTATCAATTAGCATGTATTTATTATGGTGACTCACCCATCCACAAGCAAAAAAGAAAATAATCATTCAAAAATCTACCCGTTTCTTTAATAAGAACATCCAAAATTGTTCTTCACCTTCTGATTTTGAAGGCTAAAGATATTCCGAAGATGTTCTTATTTTCACCATTTTGTGAATATTTCCGTGTTTCAAAGTTCGTAAAGCCCTAAAATGTTCTTAACTTTTTCTTAACTTTTTGGTCATCGAAGCCTTATGTTCTTATATAGTTTGTTCTTATAAAAAACGTGTATAAATTCTAACACAGCGAAATATTATTTTATAGGTTTTTTGACAGGTCTAGGGCTACTTAAGTATTGCTTAGCTGTAGTTCTAACATATGAGTGCGAGAGTGAATGATTAAGGTACTAAGCCTCTTCAGAAAGTTAGTTATTCCTTACTCACACTATTTCGAGTCTTTTTTTACAGACATTTAGAACAATACACGTTCGTTTTCATAAGAACACTTCGAAAGGTTTTGAATCCTTAGGATATTCTTAAAACCAAAATTGATGTTCTTTGAGTCTTTTTGTTCTCAGTATTGTTTGTCTAGTCTAATTTCCTAAAACAACAACACCGGTTTTAGAGTCTGCAAAACCTTAAAAATGTTCTTAGAATATTCTTATTTCTATGTTTTATCTTTTGCCTCAACGCCTTATGTTCTTATATAATTTGTTCTTTATATGAAAAGAACGTGTAGTTTAAGATAGGGTTTTAACAAGAAATATTATTTTCTAAAAACAGGATCAGTGCTAATACTTCTCTCAGCTCAAAGAATTTTTTTTTAAAGAATTGACTCGGTTTTTCTTTCTTAGTTCTCACTTTTGAAGGAACAAATTTGTTTTCTAATTCTGTACTGTTTGTATAGCTACTCAGTCATTTATACTGAATAGAGAATACCACTGCTTTCAAAGAATTGATACATGAAATTATTTAATAATGTATAAATGGGTAACAGTTTGAATTAATTCAAATGCAATACAGTATCATTTACAACTCTTTTTTAAAAAAATTATTTTTTTCTTTTTTTTAAATCATAATGTGATATGTGATATTTCCTATTTTTGAGATTATTTTGCATACTGGTTTAGTTTTGGAATCTTCTGGTATCAAGTGTTTGATTTTTTGGGGATTCTCTTTGGGTAAAAGTTTCTAGCCAAGGTATATGACTTTTTGAGCTTTTCCTAAAAAGTATGAAACAATCATTTTAATCTCTGGCAGGATTTGATACCTCTTTGCTTTTGATGGAATTAGACTTGTTTTTAAGCTTGCAGAATGGCCATATGTTGGTCTTTCTTGTAAAGATCTAGACTAGAGTCTACTTCTGGCTGAACTTTGCTTTCTAATAATTTTTGATGACGCTGAGTCCAGTGAAGTAAACTAGGAGTATTTGACGAGGTTGCCAAAGCAAAAGCATAATACTACCGGACCATTAATCGCGCCATCTAGTCTATAAAAAAACTTTAAGTGGACCCCGGGCTAGTCAAAGTCTTGCTTCGTAATGTTGTACCATGTTTTTCATCAATAATTTTTTGGTTATATTGTACACAACGAGGTTTTACTCATAGTTATTACTCATGAATGTTTGCCAAATTATCTTTCTTCGGGTTTACTCCTGCTGGTCGTACCCAGGGTAAATCCTGATTATTAATAAGATAAAGTAAATTATAATCAGAATCTAAAAAAAGCGACTGGGTACGAGTTTGTTTCAGACTGGGGTTGTTTAGCTCATGTGTCAAGTATAGGTACAGTTTATTCGCATATTTTCATCATGAAAATTGAAAAAGTCAACTGGCATACTACGTCGGTTTCATGTTTATTTAACGTAATGAAATTTTTTCAGGTTTGGCAACTATAAGTAAATTCTGTCTATCTAGAATAACAAATTTCGATTTAGAAGTGCCTTGAAATTCGAATGTCTGCTGCTATAAAGGTTGAAATTGTGTACTAAACCTGAAAAACTTTTAAATGGGTGCTATAGATGTTATGATGGACATTGTTTTGATGTTTGTGCCTGCTGTCGTTCAAAAACATCAATCAGTGATATTCCCAAAGAAACTATCCTGTATTACTTTAATAAACGCGGGGCGTTTTATAAATTTTTTGGTTTTCGAAAGGGGTGTTTATTCGAGGGGGGGAGGGCGGTTTAAAAAGAAAGGGCGTTTATTAAATAATTTGTAACAAAGGTCACTTTAATAAAATGGAATGGGAACCTCATTTTGCCTTTTTGTCGTTGTCCCAGTACAAATATGTTACCTTGGAGTTGTAGAAAAATAAACACCCCTCCTAGAGGGGAGGGTTTTATTCGAGGAGGCGCTTATTAAAAGTCTTTCCTCAAAGGAAGAGCTTAATTCGAGGGGGACGTTTAAAAGAGAGTTTCTTCGTTTATTCGAAGTAATTTATAAGGTAATATAAATTTTTTTTTTTTTCACAGGGAACCATAAATGATGACATCGTAGGACGATAAGAAGAAGAAGAAGAAGAAAAAGAAAGCATCATAAAACATCAACAATGGTATCGTAAAATTGGAAAACAATGAACGTGCTCAAAATGAACAATCTTTAACAATAGAAATCACTTTCCATAATTTTCAAAGGAACTTTTTGTTTTGTTTTGATTTTGTTTGTCTGGACCAATCATTTGCTTGCAGACTAAATTGGTGTTACTTGGTTTATTTTGATTTGTTGATTATATTGTTGCCATGGGAAAAACAATACGTCATCGCGATGAGAATGACGGCGACTCGTCCGATGAAAGTGACATCATCAAATTGATCAATCGTAAATCGTCCACAATTAAGAAGAAAAAGAAGAAGAAATTGAAGAAGAAAAGAAGAGTCAAAACTGTAAGTGGAATAACTCGTTTTTCGTTTTATTACTAACCCTCCAAACTTGTATCCAGTCCCTTAGCGCACTTTTTGATAATGGACTATTCCAGAAAAAACTTGTACCCCATATGTTGAGAAGGTCTCTTTTAAGAAAGGTGACCCCCCTAGATTTTTTATTTTCCAGACCACCCTGGATGTCACACTTCCTCAACATGGGGGATACAGACTATTTCTGGAAAACGTAAAATGTTGAAGCAGTAAATTTGTAAAAGATAGAAAATGAAGCGACTGTTTAGGTATAAGGTATATAGGTAGACTATTTCTGGAATAGCCCAAATCAGATAGCGTTCACAGCGTCCTTCAGTAAAATCAAAAAGTTGTACAATTGGCCCTGGGTACGAGATCGATTAACGCGGATTGTTATATATAATCCTGCAACGCCTTTTGGATATTATGGGCTGTGGATTGAAGTTGTTTTGACCTGCAATCTGTTAAAGACTTTATGGACATAAAATGTACGTTGCATTGACGTTTTGAGCCAACTTTATTATTCGTTGTTTTTCTTAAGTCTGGCAAAATGCAAAATTTCGACCTAACTAACACAAAACTTCAAATACTTACCATAACCTTTCAATATCCTTTTCCTTTTTCCAGCGACCCTTATGTTTTTATATACCTTAAGGGAACTAATTTTGGCGGGAACTAATTTTGGCGGGAACTAATTTTGGCGAGCGGCGAAAATCTTAAAAAAATTTAATTTTAGCGGGAACTTATTTTGGCGAGTGAGCAAAATATTTAATTTTGGCGGGAACTAATTTTGGCGAATTTTGCCTAAATTCGCCAAATTCGCCAAAATTAGTTCCCGCCAAAATAAGTTCCCTTAAGTTAGTTTGTTCTTATTAAAAAAATCGTGTAAACTAAAACTTTGATTTATTTGAGAATTTGATGGAAACTCATCATTTTTTCCACTTTGGTCATTGAACTCATTTTTCGTACCTGATTATTGTATCTCGCATATCATTGTAACTAAAGAGGTCACGCCCCGGGGGGGGGGGTACTTAGGCAATTGGAGGGTAAAATGGATTTCCAAAGTCCCGCTAAGGGTCGGAGAAATAGGAACATTTCAACTTTTTACTCCCGGCAAGATCGAAATTTGGTCAAAATTGGTCAAATTTCCCAATAAGGGTCGTCAATTTCACAAAATGTACCTTTGTTTTCTCCTTCTTAGTCCCGGTAAGGGTCCGAGGGTCGAAAGTCGGGCGGCACCCTAATTCAGTCAGCTCGCAACCCTAATTCCCCCGGGTCCACGCTGATGTTAGAATCTGTGAATGTGCAGGTCCCAATACAGCTAGTGTTTTCATAATCATGGCATGGACCAGGGGTTTAGGTACCCCCTAAGAAAATAGGTACCCCCTGTATTTTAGGTACCCCCAAACAACAGACGTTAATAGGTACCCCCTGTGATTGGTACCCCCTGTGACTTGAGTATATGTCAAGAAATGAAAAAATCGTATATTTTTACAATTAAAAAGAATAATGATAGATGATAAAAGCAAGATAAAATATAGTTCCCAAGCCCCTAGACCTTACTGCATAAAAGTTAGATACCCCCAGAGATCATAGGTACCCCCTGAAATTCAAAAAAAAACCAGCCCCCAGCTTTTTTCATGACGATTTTGGTTGTAGGCCCCCCCCCCTGCGGGCTGGGGGGGGGGTTCATGCCATGAGTATTTTTATCTTTCCTAGACATGTAGTCTTTACTGTAGATCGATTAATTTTAATTTTTCAGTTTTCTTTTCAAATGAAATGAGAAATCTCAGTCTCGTTTTTGATGTATCAAAAAATTTCTTTTGAACATTTCATGGAATGTTAAGTTGATTAGGAAATAAAATAAGATGGTGTAGAGGAAATACTACTGACCACTAAGTGGATTTTATAATTTTGTGCTGGTTTAAAACAAGTATTAAGCCTTATGTAGGTAGGTTCTCTGAGAGGCCTCTATTTTTTTTGTATTTTTTCGTGTTTATTGCTACTACTACGCAATGGGTTTGTATAATGATAGCAAATTTATGATAGGGGCTCTTTAGATGTTTCAGAAATTAGGGTCCATTCATGATGCAAGAATATTACCAATGGAATTTTTCTGTTGTTGAAAAAAAAAGTCGTTCAATTTACGAAAAGGTTTCTTGAGACTGATGAATTCCAGGGCCACGCCACGGATTATTTTGAAATCTGGAGATGATTTGTTAATTCAATATTTCGTATTCAATATTATGAAATCATGGTAAGACCTGTTAATTCGATATTTCATAAACTTTAGGGGATTGATTTTTCGATCTATAATTTGTCAATGGCATATTTCAGACGGTTGCCTCATTTTTCTAGTTTTTTTACCGGTCAAAAAATTTAGATTTTCAACTCTCAAAAGGAACACAAATTTGTTTGAGTGAGTAAATGGGTAGGTGCTTAAAGAAAGACGTGAGTTTGGGGACAAGAAATTGTGTTGGCATTCTATAAATATTCAAAGTATAATGATTTCAGTTTTAAAGGCTGTCGACATCTGTAAATTCTTCTAAGCTAAAGGTATTTTTCATGTAATTTCTAAACCCACTGTGTGATGACTGTATTCGGCGTCTTTGATTCTTTTAACTTTGTTGGACGGATGAAACTGTTTGTAGCAAATTCTTTAACAAAGCTTTAGCTTTTTAAATCACAACTGGGTCTCATCGCAGATTATCTTTGCATCTTACAGCGTTTCTCATTCTATATGACTTTTTCGTTAAACTTGTGTGAAAATACTGATCAAATTTTAATGATCAAACCTTGCACATTGTTCTTTTCAAACAACAAGGCTGCTAAGGCTCGAGGGCTCAAATTAACCATTTTTACCTATATCATAAAGTAAAAGCCTTTTAGATAATCTAACCGGGGGCATTCAAGGTAAATGACCTACCATACGTGCGGCCCTTTTCCAAGCTTCCCAAAGAGCACTGTAAGGGTCGAAATCAGCAAAGATGAGAAAAATTTCACTCTAAGGGTGTAAAATCTCGAAAATCTGACCATGTTTTGCCTGAAAATCGTCAAAAAAAATTTGCAAAATTTTCTCTGCACTGTAAGGGTCCAATTTCAAAGGCCTAATTTTGGGCTGCACGTATGGTCGTTTTTGAACCGATTTGCCCTTTCATGTCAAACGTTGAACCAATAAGCATAAATATGGTATAATATCAGGGGAAGTCTGAGCAAATTTTTAAAAAATGAGCTAGAACACCAAAAGCAACTTTTACCTAACTGCTTCCCGTATCTATTTCCCTTAGGGAATATGGTTTCCCTCAAACATGTCCATTAGTCCAAAATGAACGGACAGTATATACTATTTTCCTTGAAAAAATAAGTACTCTTAATTTGGGTTTTGAAACGTGTTGAAATTTCATATTTTGGTCTGCCAAGATCCATTTCACAATGAAGAAGAAAAAGAGAAGAAAGCTATAGAGTTTTCAGATCACAAATTTCAGTTGCCAATTCAATCAATCCCACCAAGAGTCTGCTACGATGTGCAACGTATTTGGTTCAATCCCTGGCCACCAAAATACCAAAGACTTCGTACTTTGCAGTAAATGATACTTTATGCCTCCTCTAATTAATGTTCAGTAATTAAGAGAAGGATCAAGGGTGAATGGAGCAATCATGGGAGAAAGATAGGAGCTTTCGCCTACCTGTGGGTAGACAGCTATCGGAAGAGGAGCCTTCGGGTCGCCTCCGACTGCGGTCGCAGACTTACTTTTACTTACTTATTCATCAGAGCTTTATCTCAATATTAGCAATCGTAATTGTTGTTTACCAACATTAATATTTAACTCAACTACCGAGATTCATCAAAGTGCTCAACTACAACGCCATTTTCATTAGAAAGATCAACATTATTCGGCACAATCAAGTACTGTCAGTATCAAAACATGAACAATTAGTTAGTACAAGGAGTCACTTTATCACGAGAATCCACTACAATTCTCATAATCTTTCAAAATCAAATTGAACTGATAATACCAGCAAATACAAAATTATGAAAACTTCAATATTAAATTGACCAATTTTAAAACCATCAATTCCATCTTTAGATCCACCAGAACTTTTAACTAGATTTTCAAACAGATTAAATCAACATTTTAACAACTATTTGCAACGACCATAAACTTCGTTATCAATTTGACTAAATTAAACCTTTCATAATCACATCAAAAAAGATGAGCAACTTTAACTTCGAATTTATCAGAACAATCTGCAACATCAATTTGACCAAATAAACCATTTTATAATCACGTTCACAAGAACTGTCAACTTTAACATCGAATTCATCGGAGCAATCTGCAACATCAATTTGACCAAATAAACCATTTTATAATCACATCAAAAAAGATGATCAACTTTAACTTCGAATTTATCAGAACAATCTGCGACATTAATTTGACCAACTAAACCATTTTATAATCACGTACATAAGGACTATCAACTTTAACATCAAATTCATCAGAACAATCTACAACATCAATTTGACCTAATAAACCATTTTATAATCACGTTCATAAGAAATATCAACTTTAACATCAAATTCATCAGAACAATCTGCAACATCAATTCGACCAAATAAACCATTTTATAATCACGTTCATAAGGACTATCAACTTTATCATCGAATTCCTCAGAACAATCTACAACACCAATTTGACCAAATAAACCATTTTATAATCATGTTCATAAGAACTATCAACTTTAACATCAAATTCATCAGAACAATCTGCAACATCAATTTGACCAAATAAACAATTTTATAATCACGTTCATAAGGACTGTCAACTTTAACATCAAATTCATCAGAACAACTTGCAACATCAATTTGACCAAATAAACCATTTCATAATCACATTCATAAGGACTGTCAACTTTAACATCGAATTCATCAGAACAATCTACAACATCAATTTGACCAAATAAACTATTTCATAATCACGTTCACAAGAACTATCAACTTTAACATCAAATTCATCAGAGCAATCTGCAACATCAATTTGACCAAATAAACCATTTCATAATCACGTTCATAAGGACTATCAACTTTAACATCGAATTCATCAGAACAATCTACAACATCAATTTGACCAAATAAACCATTTTATAATCACGTTCATAAGAACTATCAACTTTAACATACAAAATACAATTGAGTAAGGTCACATCTGATAGCGACAGTCAAATTCAACAAAATCTGAGTTTTTCTGAAAAAATCATGAAAAATCGCTACTAGACCCACTCAAATTCATCAAAAACATTAACCAATTCAACTTAAACATCACCATAACCATACATCATGACGTCCACGAGGAATAGAAATACTCCGAATCCGCTTTGCAGTCCTTCATCCTGTGCTGACGACCAAAACGAAGAAAGTCTAACCTGCTCGAAGTGTAATCGACTAGTTCACTACATTTGTACAAGGCTACCACCCTACATGATTGCAGTCTGTAAAGACGGGAGAAGAACTGCGAACGCATGCAAATACGTGTGTCAAAATTGTGTGAAAGTAACTAAAGATCTTTTGGTCCTCTCCCCTCAACCTGGACCTCAACCATCCCTGCGAACGGCCGCCGAGCTTGCAAAATTAAATGAGACGATTAAAGAAAACGAAAAGACAATTAAGAAATTGAAGTCTAATGAACAACACCTTCTCGAGATAATTGAATCTCAAAAAAAAAGAGCTCACTAATCTCGAGAAGAAATTGTCTAATGACCCGGCGTTTCATACTGTCGAATATGTAGAGAGTAAACTGGAAAAGAAACTAGAAACCTTCCGAACGGAAATCTTAACATCATTGAAAGAGGAATGTAAAAAATCGTATGCTGCAGCAACTTCTGCCAATGTCCAAGTGCCTAATGACAATATCAAGACTGCCGTTAAAGAGGTCCACGAGGAGGAGGCAGCAGAAGAAAGGGATAAGATCAGAAGATCAAAGAACATCATCATCCATGGTGTTGAGGATCCAACGACAGAGGATGCTACCAAAAAAGATGAAGCATGGGTGAAAACACTCATCGAAAAGCTCCACGTCAAAATTAACATCAAGTATATCTCAAGAATTGGCAAATCAGTAGACGGGAAAAAGCGTCCCCTCATTGTTACTCTGAACAGTGAGGAAGAGAAAATGAATGTATTTGGAAATCTCCCAGCGCTAAAAGGAATTGATGCCTATAAGGGGATGAGCATTTGCGAAGATCTAACTCTAGCTCAAAGAAAAAAGTACAAAGAGGCGGCCAGAAGATGCTAAGGCACGAAATCAAACCGAAAAGATGGAGTCTGGAGAGTGCGGGGTTTTGCAAAAAACGGATTCGGTGTAAAGAAGATAAACGCCAAAGATCGGCAATAATCCAAACACGAAAAAAAGACGTAACAAAAAAGAAAGACGAACAAACTAACGAACGGAAAAACCTTAACATACTATATACTAATGCAGACCAACTAACTAAAATAAAGAAAAAAGAACTAAATGAAGTGATTTCAAAGAACAACCCGATATTATTGCAATTTGTGAAGTAAAACCGAAAACATTCGAAAAAAACGAAAAAAGAACGTCTCATACAAGACTACCACATTGAAGGCTACTCCGAACCCTACGAAACAAATGCCTTAAATAATGTTGGACGTGGAATCATCGTTTTGACACATAAATCGATCAAAAATGTAGTCGAAGTGACACCCAATAGTGAATTTCAGGAGGTATGCTTGCTGGAAATCAAACTCAAAGGAGCGGATTCTTTGCTTTTTGGATGTATTTATCGAAGTCCAACCAACACGCCAACATCAGCAAAAAAACAATACAGCACTTAATCTTCTTCTGAAAAGAAATAGCGATGAATAAGAAATACAGTCATAAGTGTATCGTCGGAGACTTCAACTATAAAGATATCAATTGGGAAAACTGGTCAACTCCTCACGATGACACGAAGGAAGACGAACAATTTCTCGAAGCTTTAAGAGACTCCTCTTTTACAACACGTCGATGAACCAACAAGAGCTAGAGGTACCGATACGCCATCACTTATTGACCTGATTCTGACAAATGAAGAAAGCCAGGTTAGCAACATAACTTATCTTTCACCACACTTCATAAAAGTGATCACAGTGTTTCTATCATTTTACGTTCGAATGTTACTTGAAACAGAATGCATTATTGAAAACTATAACTACAATAAGGCAGATTTGAAGCAATGAAAGGACATCTTGAGAACTCTGATTTGGGTAACAGGTGTCCATCAAAAAGCAGGAATGCAAACGTAAATGATTGCTGGAAGATGTTGCGAGATAAACTATCGAGCTAGGAATCGGTACGTTCCTCGTACGAAGGGAAACATGCCTACGGAAAAAAGGGAAGTTTTGCAATCGATCAAGATATTCAACAAAGCTTAAAAGAAAAACGTCGCCTTCATCGCAAATGGATCAGATCAATAGGTACAACTTCGGAACAGAGAAATAGAGCTATTTACGCTACTGCGAGAAACAAGGTTACAGGAAAGATCAGACGAGAAAGAAGAACACTAGAAGAACGAATTTGTGGTCAAGCAAAAAGAAGCCCTAAGAAGTTTTGGAAGCATATCCGGAACTCAATGAAGACCAAAACGGGAATCTCCCCTCTTCTCCTTGATCCAAATGATAAATCATCACTTCGTTTTACCGATGAGGATAAAGCTGACATCCTACAGGATCAGTTTTGCAGTGTTTTTACGAATGAACCTGCTGGATCACTACCTGAGTTTCCATCACGAACAGACACAGATGTAGCATTCGATCTAACAATCGACATGATCAAAAAGGAACTGAAAGATTTGAATCCTAATAAATCGCTAGGACCTGATGAGA